>NC_135857.1:8628547-8741047 GCF_031162955.1 Sander vitreus
CACCAGTCCATTTACAGTGCCTAATGAACTCACTGAGTGTGTTTGTGCTTCCCAATCAATTATATTTACTTCAACTAAACACATGAAAACCTGTGGAAAGTCTTCGTTTGTCTTCAACAACAAATACAAGTCCAGTATACACAGTGACAAGCTGATATTTACTTGTAATGATTAATGAATTACACCTGTGCTTTTATCTCTAGCACAGTCAGTGTGTATCTTTTGAATCAAACTACACTGCATTGATGATTGTTTATGCTTCTTTCACTATGTATTAAGCAAAAATCTAAATGATGCGGAGATGATCCATATTGAAATATTGCTTGAAAACTTTAAAAGGACAATCTGTCATCCATATTTTGCTTGTTGTTACTGAAGTAGCTGATGGTTTGTTCACATCAGTGATGTTTGTGGAAGAAGCCAATATTTTCAATTATAAACTACTGAGAAACACAGAGAATGATGTCCCACGTGGATGTCAAACTAAATTATTTATGTGACTAGCCCTGTAATTAATATTGTCAAAAAATGACAGATACGGTCGTTAACACAAATGGGAATTTTTGTTTTTTTTTATTGATTTGTATATCATCAATAAAATGTTTAAATGGGTTTAGAAATCAACGTATAGGCTATATGATAATTACAATTCATGAATCTAGAAACCTACTTACCTCTCATACTTTACATTTGATTTGGACAATTTTGCAAAACGTCTTATTTATGGTAAAAATGAAAGAAATTGACTTAAAGTGCTCATATTATGCTTTTTGGCTTTTCCCCTTTCCTTTATTGTATTATATATCTTTTTTGTGCACGTTATAGGTTTACAAAGTGAAAAAGTCCAAAGTCCACCCCAAAGGGACTTACCATCTCCAACAGAAACACTGTTCACAAACTGCTCCAAACAGCTCTGTTGTAGTCCAGCCTTTACTTCAGGGACGAACGTGCGTCACTTTGTAACACACGTTATAATGCTCACCTAGCTGCTAGCATGGCACGCCCTCATACTCTGCTTCTGACTGGTTAGTAGTCCTTACCTAGCTACTGCACATGTGCGACTCCCAACAAAGATGGTACAGAAGTGAGATGTCTCACTCTGTAGCTAAAACAGAGAGCTCAACACACAGGGTGAAAAGAGGAGCTGCAGCAATGTGCAGTACAACAAAAATATGTTGTTTTCTGAAAATTAAACCACATAAAGCTATTCTGGTACAACCTCTAAATACAATTATGAACCTGAAAATGAGTATAATATGAGCTCTTTAAATATAGTAAATGTAATTTGGGTTGTTTTTAAAAGATTTACTTAATTGCAATTTTGATTTATAATTTTTTTTATAGTGAAAGGCTTATTTGTTATCATGTTTTCAAAAATCTACTTATATATATTGTAAATATGATTTATATATTTTTTAATTACATATATTGCAAATTATTTATTTTCTTATATGCAATCATAATAACAATTGGAAATTGAACAAGAAGAAATGTAATTTCTTTATGTCAGTCAGTACAAGGAATTGTTTCTGTCCAAAAGAATAATAAAAGATGAAGTTATACAGAGCCATTCTGCATGTTAATTCCTTTTTCTCTGTGTGTGTCTGTGTGTGTGTTTCAGCCACTTTACCAGACATTTTACCAGCTCGAAACGTCCACAGCCCTCTTTACCATCTCGAGCCCTCCGTATTTCCTATGATTCCAACGCCGGTGAGACTGCCATGCTGCTGGCGCACAGTGGCACAATACTGATGTGTCATCTAATTTCAAATCGCACTGTGCTACTTCAGAAAAGGGAAGAAGAGAGGCGCGAGCGCCAGGATCGAAGAGTATGGAAGGTACAGAGGAAGGATGGAAATTGGGGAAGGAGAGGATAGAGAGTGTTGGGAGAGTGTGTGTGTGTGTGTGTGTGTGTGTGTGTGTGGGTGGGGTGGGGTATAGAGGGAAAGAAATCTCTGTCTCAGCAAAAGTTTTCATTAAAATTTTTGAGACAAATGATCTCTGTGTCCTTCTCCTGAAGCTGCCTGGGGCGTCATGCTATTTCTATGCAAATAACAACCTCACGCCTTTGCTCCTATTATTTCTGCTGGAGCTGCTGCAACATGACCCAAGAGAGCGAGGGAGGGAGGAGGGGAAGGAGAGAGAGAGAGAGGGAGAGGGAGGAAGAGTGATATGAAGTGAGAGAGAGAAATAAATCGGAAAATGCAGTAGAGGAGGAAGAACGCAAGAAGGAACGACAGGAGGAGGGCGGAAGAGACAGTCAGACAAGCAGAGGGAGTGTGTGTGTGTGTGTGTGTGTGTGTGTGTGTGTGTGTGTGTTCTTGCGTGCGTGCGTGAGCGTGCACGAGTGTGCGCGTGCGTGCAATGGACTCACTGAGGTGTGAAAATATATAACACTAGGAAAGAGAGGGGGGGAGAGAGGGAAAGATAGAGGGCTAAGAACAACACAAAGACACAGCCATAATTTGTTTGGAGTCTGCCTTTCCTTGTAATATATGACACCCTCAGCACGGGTGCTTCCTCACCGCGCACTATTGTTTAACTGTATAGCACTTACAACACTATCAGGACCAGTCCATCTCCCCACACACACCTCAGGATTTACGTACTGGGCCGCTCCACTGCTGCAGTCTGCTGCAAATGTAGCACAATGTGTGAAAACTGGAGCAGCTGATACATGGATTTACAACAGTACATGATGAATGTGCACCATGTTCAGACTGGTTAATGCCACTGTAGTCCCTCATAGCCAGCTCTATCTCCACAGCGCTGTGGAGTAAGGTCTGGCTACCCCACAGATGCAGGAGAAAAAAAAATGGCTCTGGGTTGTTTGCATTTCTTTAAACCAATCACAATCGTCGCAGCGATGGTGTCTCTGCTAAATAGTCTCGGGAAGGAACTCGTTTTGGTGGAACATTTGCACCCCGCAAAAAAGGAAACACCACCTGCAATATTAAATTAACTGTTGACACAATACAGTAACGTGAGCTATTTAAATTAGCTGGATGCATGGTTAAACCTCACCAGTGTATCTCCGTGTGTACTTCGTCCACAGCAATCCCACCAATCAGTCCCAAAACCTCCCAGTTAGAGAGGAAATGCTGTAAACATATTCTTTGTAAATCTTTACAATCATTCATAGAAAGAACCAAGCAGGCCTGCCTTGTTGCACCATCCAAATTTTCTTAAAAACTTGCTAGCTTGCTAGCTCGAATGTTGTTGTTTCCCGTGGCGAAGGGATTTTGAAGCGGTAAAACACAGAGGGCCCTATCTTGTACCCGGCGCAGCGCGGCGCAGCGCAGAGCCCGACGCAAGTGTCTTTGCTAG
The DNA here is from genome assembly GCF_031162955.1 of Sander vitreus. Taxonomy (NCBI): domain Eukaryota; kingdom Metazoa; phylum Chordata; class Actinopteri; order Perciformes; family Percidae; genus Sander; species Sander vitreus. Next base: position 8,631,875 of record NC_135857.1, read on the forward strand.
TTTAAGACCGACACAGTTGTCAATTTCCCGTCCAGCGCCCGCGTCGTTTAAATAGCAAATGCACCTGTGCCCATCTGTGCGCCCATGGGCGTGCTGGTCTTACAGGGTGGTGTGTTCAGGTGCATTCTTGGCATATTGCTATCTTAAGGCAGCGGGAAGTGATCGCGCCAGTGACCAACAAAAACCTGGTCATCAGCATTTCATTGTTATTTTAACAGCAAATTAGTAAAATGTGTCTAAGCTTGTGCACAGCGCGCGCACACTATGCTTGTTACACACACAGGGAAGCACAGCAGCACACAAACATGCAGAAGATTACAAATGAAAATATTACGGTGCTAATCTGCCATCATAATAGCAATGTGCCAGGGTACAAACGCGCCGGGCTTTTAAAGGGAATGGGAGATGACACTGATTGGTTTATTGCATGTTACGCCCAGAACACACCTATGAATTAATGAAGACACTAAGTACAACCCTTTTGAACCATGCGGCCGGCACACGGACCCTTTTTTCCGCCGTCAAACTAGCAAAAGTGGATTTGGACACGCCCTAAACGCACCTGCGCCATGCGCTTCATGCCGTGCGATTACAAAGAGCGCGAGGTGAGTGACAAAGCCTGGCGCCGGATGTCAGGTTTCATCCTGGAAATGTACTTCCATAATCCAGACTAATTCCGCTGTAATTGCACACATTGCTGTGACATGAAATGTTATGAAATGACCATATAGTGTGTGATATGTAAAGATCCCAATCTGAAGTCTGAAGATCCACTCGCTGCCAGTTCTTCATAGCGGAAAATAAGAACTAAGATGAATATCAGCTCAAACAAAGGAGAAAGTCTTGCGAGTTTCATTCACTACAAACATAACTGGACACAAATATCTCATATTTTGGCTGAAGTTTTCAGTGAAGTTTAAAGCGTTGCTTCTGCAGTTGCTTCACCTGTGTGGAGATGTTCTCCACTAAAGCCTCTGCCATACTTTTAAATGAAATGTATTAGTTTGGAAATTAATTCCAATAAACCAATAAAAGGAAAGATCATAGTTTTGGATAAAATGTTTTATAAAACAAACAGTTGGTCTGAGACATAGTGAAACCCACACCATAACAATATTGTTATAGTTATAATAAACCTTGTTTAGTCTAATTGTTACATTTGTAGATCACAGCATTTCTTTACAATATATTACAGTAAAGAATACAAAGCACACTTTTCGTTGCAATCTTTTCAGATACATTATTATTACCAGGAAAGCTATCCAGTTACCTTAAATGTAATACATTTTTCTTTCTTTCTTTCGTTCTTTCTTTCTTTCTTTCTTTTTGCCAGCTCTTTTTTCTTCTTATTATTATTTCATGAATGAAAATAATGTAGACTTCATTTCATAAGGAGTGTATATAAGTTTTGTGTAAACACATAGCTGCACATGTAAATGGAAGAATGAAATCTAGAGTGCAAATTCCACTCATAGTCAAATAATCCTGGATTAACCATATTTCCATCAGCAGGCAATGTCAAAAAATGAATATTGATAAATGGCAGCATGTCTGAAGCCTACAGCAGCTGCTCAGTCTCTTCTAGAGGTCTGTTTTTTTTTTAGTATAACGTATATATGGCACATTTACATTGGACATTTTCAAGATAGCATATGTCAAATGTGTTTATAATTATAAAGGTTTTAAAATATTGACTATCGTACAAAATCAGCAATTTCTAATATAAAATGAAATAGAATGGTGTGTGTGTGTGTGTGTGTGAGTTCACTCACAGCCGGTTTGACTCTAGGAACACCGGCCACGGAGCGCTGGGAAGCGTAGATTTGTGCCCAATCGGGAGCCTGGCTATTCACAACAGACGCACATTTCTCTGCACTGGTTAAAAAGCATGTCTCCACTCTACAGAATGGACTTTTTTTCATCCGTTTATACCCTATGGAATTACAATGTAATGTGTTCATGAAAACTAAACATGCATTTTAGACAAATACTTTTTGTTGCCAGTATTGCGTTCAAAAATATGGGCTACACTTAACATTGTAATCTTGTGTGTGTGTGTGTGTGTGTGTGTGTGTGTACGTGCGCGTGCGTGCATGCATGCCTGTCACTCTGTCTGTCTGTCTTTCCGTCTGTCTGTCGGTGGGTCTATCTGTCTTTCTGTCTCTGTGTGCCTGATCGCCTGTCTCACTCTAGACACGGCTGAGAAGTCAAGACAGCCAAAATCACCATGAACCTGTGTGTTTTATTTTGAAATTTGTTTGATTTTGTGACGTACCTGCCTGGCTTGACACATTCGCTTGCGGCTCTGCTCCCGATCGCAGCCGGTGCTGACAAACTGATTGGATAACATAGGCGCCGAAATGAAAATGGCTCCACTTTACGGTGCTTCCGCAACCAGTGTGTTCCTAGCGTAAACCAGATAAACACTCAGAACCAAATGATTTGCTATTTGGTTATCAGATGAGTAATGGGCTGATAAAAGACAAAAGTAGCCTGTGTGTGTGCGTGCGTGAGCGTGCATGTGTTTGTGTGTAAGTGTGCTTGCGTGTACACATGCATTTCTCTCCTAGGCCATATTTGGATAAAAGTGCAGACACACTAGTTGTTTAATGAATTCAGCGTGTATGAACTGTGGTAACATTAAGGTAAAGCTAGTTTTCTTTACCTCCAGGTAGGTCAATGTCCTGAAACCTGTGCCATGCCAAGCAGGCTGAAGAGTCAGTGTGTGTGTGTGTGTGTGTGTGTGTGTGTGTGTGTGTGTGTGTGTGTGTGTGTGTGTGTGTGTGTGTGTGTGTGTGTGTGTGTGTCCATCTGTGCAGACGGCACCCTGCCGTCTGACTCACCTGCTGCCCTGCGGGGAGTAGCTAGCAGCGCTGCTAACCCAAACAGCTAGTGAACTGTGAAACAACTGCAGTCAAAACATCGAGCCGATTAGACGCTAATTACGTCTGCTGCCATATGGTGCTAACTGACCTGCATACACCTTAAAACACAGAAATGTGTTTGGTTGTTGAAAAAAGGAGACCTGGGCCGCCTCAACACATTGCTAGTTATTAACGGTTTTAATGTAACATTTTTGCAAGTCACCACAAACATACAGTACACACATACACACAATGTGCCTTAGAGGAACATTTAACAGTGGAGAGGGCAGAAAAATCATGACCATTTGGCATTCCTCAATGACAATAGCCAAAGATACTTCAGGCTTCACTAAACTAGACGCACTTCCACTGACAACACAAGCACATACTGACACTCACACACAAGTCAATATGTCAAAATCCATTTTTGAAATATTTGTTCATGGGTTAAAATGTAGGTGGGATGGGATCGCATTCATCACAACAATTTGTGAACAATGTGAGGAAATCTTTACCTAATTTATTTGACTGATACATTTCAATACATTGTTACTTTTAAGCCCCGGATGGTATACTTAGGCATATATCAATAATGTATGAGCCTAAGTGTAGCCTGCGATCCTTTCATGGGTCCCTTTTAGAGATTCCACGATCTAGATTAAAAATCTAGGGGCGACCGGGCCTTACTAAAAAAAGGTTTTCTGCTGTTTTAGGGAACTGTCAAACAATCTGAGCAGCAGTCCTTAATAAACAAAATCTTAAATCTTAGACGATCAACTATCCTGAAAGCTTAGCAGATAAGGCAGAGGTTACAGGGGTGGAGTAAAGCTGCAGCAGCAAACGTTGTTAGCAGGTAAGTGTCAGGTTATAAAGGCAGCACTGCTACCACTGAAGAATATGATTGGATGTACCTAGTAAGCTGTTAGTCAAGCAGCTGACGAATAAGGCACTGATGGTGAAGCATGAAAGATGCAGTTGATGTACAAATGCGACCTGAGTGCTCTGCCTGAACTAACGCAATGCTCCATTTATGCTAACAGTCAGATATCATTTTGCCAAAACACAGATGCAAAAAAAAAGGGCTTCACCTCTGAAACAAAGTTGAATTTTGTTAAATTAGAGATGTGACTTTAAGAATTTATTTTAAAGTTTGACTGCTTGTTTTTAAGGCACACGTATGTCTTGCCCTATCCTATATTATTGACCTCTCTGCCTACAAGCCTGCCCTAGTGAGTTGCTCAGTAAAGGAAGTGCATCAGTAAATGCAAAAAAAGACCATGATCTACGTGACACACTCCCATATTGAGAAACCTACAATACACATCCTTGACCACAACACACACAAACTGAAAAATATGCTGTCAAGAGCCCATATAGGCAACTCTCACTACGCACAAAACAGTGTTTTAGCTAAACATTAGTAATCATATAAATGTTTTCTACAAAATAAATATTTGTTGTAGTTAATTGCACTTTTGTATAGTAATATAATATTTATATAATTGTATGCTGCACAGGTGCCTTTGTCTTGAACTCACACACACACACACACACACACACACACACACACACACACACACACACACACACACAGTGACAAATACACATATAGGCATGCCCCTACAACACATCACTATTAACCCTAACTGACAATACACACCACACAGCAGCCCTCCTCCACAGACACACACACAAACACACACTCACAGTCTTGCTACCTTAAAGCTACAGCCAATGTACAAAGTAAAGGCAGGACGGTAAAAGGGAAAAAGACACACACATACATACACACACACACACACACACACACACAGTGCCTTTCTCCTTCCTCCTTCTCAATCCATCTGCTTCATGTTTGCATTTCATGCCTGCCGGCATTTTTTTGAAGTGGCAGTACTTTGATGCAGACTGAGGGATACATTATCATTATTTAAATTTCCATGCTGAGGTGTTTTATGTGTGTGTGTGTGTGTGTGTGTGTGTGTGTGTGTGTGTGTGTGTGTGTGTATTACTTCCTATACGGCCTCTCATATGTGTGTGTGTGTGTGTGTGTGTGTGTGTGTGTGTGTGTGTGTGTGTGTGTGTGTGTGTGTGTGTGTGTGTGTGTGTGTGTGTGTGTGTGTGTGTGTGTGTGTGTGTGTGATGAAAGAAAGACATAGATAGGAGGACAGAGAAGAGTACCAATATGCTTGGTGGCGATGCTGTCTTCATACTCCTGTGCTTGCGTGAAAATAAGGCATTGTCGGAGAAAGAGGCAGAAAACAAAGAGTTGAGGCAGGGGGTGAGGAAGGGAGATAGAGAGCCAGACAGGAATGCAGATGGAAGGAAACCACAGAGAAGGGAAGAAGAAGAGGAGGACAGAGATAGGAGAGCCGAGGAAGAAGCATGCGAGAGATAAAGGCAGCAGCAAAGAGTGCATTGCATTTTGACATGGCCGTCTAAAGCATAAGCCTCTCCTTCAGCTATGTGCTTTGTGCTGGGCTCGTCCATCTCTATCTCTCCTTCTATTTCACACTCTCTCTACCCACATCCCTCTCCTTTTTCTATTTTAAACTCTATCCATCCCCCCCTCTATGTCTCTCTTGGCCTGTACAATAATTCAAGGTAGGGCCACTGCCAGCACAACGTTTTAAATCTGACTCAGTGGCAGACTCATTTCACATTTTAGGCCGAGAAACAGAGATTTTTAGGCAGTTCCTTTTTCAAGCTTGGAAGAATCAAAGGCTACTTAGCAGAGGGATTCACGGTTTAAGAAGTCTGTGTTATTGATGACACACCAAGATGCTTTTTAAGAAATTTCAATGATCAGATTTTCAGTGTAGTTCTAAACACAGTGTACATATACATACATCATAATGACTTACATTGCTCTGGTCTAGAATGCTGCTGCGAGGCTAGTCTCGCATTGCCAGACCTTCTTCCACAGCCCTGCGGAGGAGGGTCTAGCTAGTCCACACAGCATTCAGTGATGGGAGCAAAATGTTATATTGGCATTTCTTTAAACCATTCACAATCGTCTTGGGCGGCGCTAAGCGCCTGATGGAGCAACGGTGCCGCTGCAGAATAGCCTCGGGAAGGAACTTGTTTTGGTAGAACATGAGTAAGTTCAAAAGTTGTTTTAGTCGTGCAACAGAATGGATTTACCCTGCAGAGATCTGAGGAGCAGTTAACCATAGTCCTCATAAATCCACCGGAGTTTAGAACGCCAACACAAAGAAAGTAGAAGGTAACGGACACCGGCCAAAAATGAGGGACATCCGGCGGAACATCCGACAGAACTTCCGGTGGAACTGGCCGTTGACCAGGTCCAGCTGGAAGACTTATATCACTCCCATCTTATCCTCCTACACTGGGTTCCTATCAAGTTAAGGATCCACTTTAAGGTTCTTGTTCATATGTGACATATGGAGCTGTGCATGGTCAGTTACCTGTGTACACCTCTGACCTCCTCCATCCATATATCACCAGTAGGTCCCTTACTGGTTGTCCATTGCGCTCGACTAAAAACAAAAGGTGACCGTACCTTTGGTGGCTGTGACACTGTGGAACGCTCTTACTATTGTCATACACGCTGTGGTCCCTGTTGATGCTTTTAAAAAGCAGCTGAAGACCCATTTAAACTGGCTTTTGTCTCATGTTTGTAATTTTGTTTGTTTTTAAGTTTTATTTCACTGTTTTCATTTTTGTTTTTGGGTGGATTGATAGTCCCGTATTATTGTCCCTAAAGTGCGGTATCAGCTGTGGATACTCAAGTGGTGAGGCAATGCTAAAAAATTTAACATCAGCAAGTGTGTGTCACCAGCAAGAAACATGTAGTGTTGTCTGGGATACTCTGAACTCTGTCATTATCTTAAGATAAACAAACAACAATAGCAGAAAATACTCAAACATTTATTGTATTTTTTCCCTAATCCTCATGTAATTTATATACATTTTCTCCTACGTATCATGCTGTAAACCAAAGTACCGAAGGCGCGGACTTCTCTAGTCACCTCTCTATGTCAGCTTCGCAAAGGTATGCTGAATTGTCTATTTTACAAATATTAGTTGTGCTTTATGTGGTTGACGTTGGACAGTGATGGCAAGTGGCTATGAGTCTCTCATCAAGATCAGGAAATCAACTTGCCAGTGCTCATACAGAGCTCATAGTACCCTATTGCTCAACCAGAGCACTGCGCTCCCAGAATGCAGAGTTACTTGTTGTTCCCCAACCTCACTCCCAACTCGTCAAATACTGAGGCTTGGTCAGTGTCTCTCAGCGTCAGATACTGACGCAAAAAGCAACCTTCAGCATCTGTACGGAACACACCGGGCAGAGCAGCAGCTCAACTTCACGCCTATGTTTAAAGTGCTGTGACATCGCCATCCCTATATAGAAGTGATGGCGGAATGAAGCCTCATGACGCTTTGTGAACCTGTAAGAAGACTTAAAGGAGAATTCCGGCCAATTTTTTACATTAATCTTGATCGCTATAGCTACGCGAGTACTTTCGATAAAAAAAACCCCGACCCGAATCAGTGCAGGCAACACGGAGTAGCTGCAGCTACGTACCACAAGCGTCCTCTGAGCTGAAACGGCAGTTGTCAGGGCAAGTTTTAGAGTGCCTTTGTGCCTCTTAACAGACACAAAATGCAATTAATATGTCTGTGCCACATGAACAGGGCCCTTACGTGTCAACAAGATGCGTTTTCAACTCAGACATTGTTTAAATTCACCTACCCTGGTCCCTGTCTTGATCCTGCCGGTAGATAGCTTGCCCTGCTAGCTGATAGCCGTTAGCCGTTAGCTGCTAGCTGCCGTCCGGTGAGTGTATTCAGACAGGCTCCTGTGATAATCATCCCAATAACAATCCACGGAGCGGCGGTGGTGTGGCTATGTCCTCCAGAGGTCAGGTCATGTCACGTCTTGAAGTTTATTTCCCCCTAAAAAAAAACAGTAGTGCGGTAGTAGCTGCTAGCTGCCCTCCGGTGAGTGTATTCAGTGGTGTGGTGGATGTCCTGCATAGGGACAGATCATGCCTTCGCAGCAAAAAGTTTAGATTATTTACCCCCTCAAAAATAGGTAATTGAGCACTGTAGTGGTTATGACCATATCAGTTATTATGTAACTACAGGGAAAGCGGGATAAACGATGTCGGTGGCTTGCACAGTAATAGCGTTACTGAAGCTTAGCTGTAGCATCGCGCTGTCTCCTGGGAATTCAGTTGTAGCAGGAAAAAGGTAAACAGTAGTGTGCAGATTGGAGCATAGTGTGTGAAGAGTGAAGAGCGGGAGTTGTTTACAAGGGAAGAAGCTTGGAGAAACGTAACGGTATCTGCTATATGGAGAATATAGCAGATATACAACACACGGAAGAGCCTTTTTGAGTTTGATGGTCGTCCTTATTTATTCGAACCCGAGTATACAGACGAAGAACTAGCCTCACAAGAGTTGGAAAGAACGAGAAAGACAGAGGGGCAACAGGCAGATGAACTTGCTGCTCCAAGCGCAAGCTAAACTATACTGGGATGACTAGCAGCTAACGGCTAACGGCTATCAGCTAGCAGGGCAAGCTAGCTACCGGCAGGATCGAGACAGGGACCAGGGTAGGTGAATTTAAACAATGTCTGAGTTAAAATGACACATAAGGGCCCTGTTCATGTGGCACAGACATATTAATTGCATTTTGTGTCTGTTAAGAGGCATAAAGGCACTCTAAAACTTGCCCCGACAACTGGCGTTTAAGCTCAGGTGACGCTTGTACATGTAGCTGCAGCTTCTCCATGTTGCCTGCATTGATTCAGGTCGGTGTTTTTTCTATTGAAAGTACTAAGCGATCAAGATTAACATAAAAATGTTGATGAATGAATGAATTCTCTCCTCTCTAAGAGGAACAACGGTAGAGAGTAGTATGAAAGACCTAAAATCGGCATAAGGAGGCAGCTTGGTGAGGTGGATGTGTCAAACAACACAAGACTTTCACCCAGGAGACCGAGGTTCATGTCCCGTTCTTGTCCCGTGTGTCACTGAAATGTACATTTTGTAACCACACCCACCATCTTTCCCTAAACCTAACTGTCCTGTTCTTGTGCCGCATGTCACTTAAACGTATGTCCTGACCCAGAGCGTCAAAAAGTGACACAAAGAGTCCCGACCCAAAGCATCTTAATATGACCCTAAAGGAGACTCTTTGCGTCAGTAACAAATGCCAAAGGCACCTGACCAAGCGTTGCTTTTTGACGTGCTGGGAGTGAGAATGTGTTGGGTACGCAGAGTCTCCAAAAGTAGAATGGGAGCCAGAGCCTTTAGCTATCAGGCTCCTCTCCTGTGGAACCAGCTCCAACTTTCGGTTCGGAAGGCAGACACCGTCTCCAACTTTTAAGAGTAAACTTAAAACTCTCATCTTTGATAAAGCTAGTTGGACCAGCCCTTAGTTCTGCTGCTATAGGTTTAGACTACCAGGGGGACTTCCTATAACACACTGAGCTCCTCTCTCTCTCTCTCCATCTGTGTGCATTCCTGTCCCGTTAATGCATGTTACTAACTTAATGTAGCTGCTTCCCCGGAGTCTTTGTTCTTTCTAGTCTCACAGGTTTCCATTGATCGTGATTGCGCCTGCTGCCGTGGTCCTGCTTGACACCAACTGCATTTAAATTATTATTATTATTATTATTATTACTGCTATTGTTACTGATACTGCTGTTATTAATTTGTATTATTATATTATATTCACTGCAACTATTATAGTTATTATAAGTCATGTTGCTATTATTATAGTTTTATTTATGGTATTATTATTGTTGTTGCTGAGATGCTATGCATCTTTGTCTCTGTCTCTTTCCTCTCACTTTCTATGTATCATTTAGTCATATGGATTGTTTATACTGTAATTTCATTATGCTGGTGTGATCTGTACACACAACTCTAAAACACGTCTGTCCGTCCTGGGAGAGGGATCCCTCCTCAGTTGCTCAAAGGACAGAGGGTGTCCTACGCTGTACAGATTGTAAAGCCCTCTGAGGCAAATTTGTGAATGTGATTTGTGATATTGGGCCATGATCAAATTAAATTGAAAATTGACTTGAACCGAAGTAGCAATAGTATAATTTTAATTTGAAGAAACAGAATGACACTATTAGGTATAGAGTACAAACAATATTTACATGTATTACGGTTCCTCCAACTCTCCAAGAAATGAGCAGGATGCAACAGGATGCTGCCTTGATCTGCACCCATGGAGCAGTCAACTCCATATTCCTGCTTTATCCTGCCATGATTAGAGACTGAAAATATGACTTCACTAATTGCAATAAAAACTTAAGAGTGAAATGGCCCTAATGAACCGAGAAGAATATAGGTCCAGTTTTTATAGTGACATTTGGCCAACTTAAGCCAGTGTATGACTAGCAGAAACTGCATGCATCTAGACTGATAGTTTAGATTGCTTCTGTGATTTCATGTTACATGCTGTTACAAGCACAATGTCCACTGTGCTGTTAAGTGTTTTAGCTAAACATTAGTAATCATATAAATGTTTTCTACAAAATAAATATTTGTTGTAGTTAATTGCACTTTTGTATAGTAATATAATATTTATATAATTGTATGCTGCACAGGTGCCTTTGTCTTGAACTCACACACACACACACACACACACACACACACACACACACACACACACACACACATGGTCCTTCTTGCCACAGCTTCAATGGAGAACGGCTGCAGCACATCAAGATGACTTCTGAAGAAAAAGAGGGACACCCATAGGTGCTGTTGAGGTACTGCAAATATGATTCCATCAGTATGAACATGCACGGGGTGACCAAATCAGACAAATACGACAAAGAACATGAGTTTTACAATCATAACGTCCCTCTTTTTCTGTATATGCTCAAATTTACTTCAAAGCTATCACTTAACTAACAAATGATGGAAAGTTTAATGGGGTTTTGAGCACATTTAAACACACATGATGAGTGACTGCAATAGGTTTTGAATGAATTGTATGAACACGCATTCTCAACTTTGGACATGTTTTTATCTTAGTATGAATATTAGGCAGTAAATTGTATACTATTTCCTAGCGTGAAACCATATAGCAAAGGTATCACACGCACTGGCAAACATCCCCTCAATTATACTTTTGCATAGCCAAGGGCTGCATTTCTCTTGGTCACTGACTCAAATAGATTCATACACACACACACACACACACACACACACACACACACACACACACACACACACACACACACACACACACACACACACACACACACACACACACACACACACACACACACATAGACAGACACACACGCTGCCTTGACGGAGTGACAGGTTGGCATTGAGGGAGTAGGATAGTGCTTTTGTGTTTTATTTGCCTCTCTATATCAAACCATGTCAAATGTGCCCTTACAGTGACAAAGGACCTGTCTGTCCATATGTTTCAGCATGATAGCATACAAGCAGTGCAGTACGCTGGTGTTTCTTGTTCTCCCTTGCTCTCACACACACACACACACACACACACACACACACACACACACGCACACACACGCACACACATAGACACACACCTTGGAGGTAAACTCTTTGTCCAGTATTGCAAGCAAAAATGCTCCCCTATTATAACACAAGCCTGACTCGCCTGATTCCCCACTACATTATAAGTGTTAATTAATCCAAGCCAAACACAATGCATTCACTAATGAGTTCTATGTGTGATGCGGTCTGACAAGTACAAGTAGATGCAGGATGAAATTCAGCTTTTTTTGGTCTTCATTTCCATGGCTTGTGGGGGAGAATTATACAATGCTGCTTTTGTGTTAATAATGTCCAAGTTGTTTGGTTGGAAGTAGAGTTAACTGTTTAGTCAACAGTGTTTGGTGTATAATACACAGTATGTACTTGCTCATTACCTGCTCGCACTGGTTACAGAGTCATGGAAATTACGCGCAAGCCAGGTTATGAATCAGCAAGTCATTAGTTTGAAATTCAAATCTATTTTCACACCATGTTGTGCTCATTTAAGACCACGGTTGTGCAACAACTCTAATTCTCCATAATAAAATGCAAACAAGCCTGGTAATGTTTCTTTCAGCTTTCATCTGATATGAGGATAGATAAACTGTATGATCAATGGTATAATTAAAGTAAATATTAAAGGCAAAATTGTTTTTTTTTTTCTTGTTATGATTTTAACAGCATGGGTGCTAATTGCTGATTGATATAAAGGTCTTACATGGATGCCTTCAAAGTGTTCCTTGTGCTACTTGTTAGCTCATAATCTACAGTTGTAGCACAGTGATAAGTTAATGAGAAGTCCTTCGTTTTAATATAAGTGAGTATTACTTTAATAAAGAGTTTCTCATTAGGATGTCATATTGCAACACTTCACACATACACACTGCATTGCATAGTCCTACATGTACTAATTGTAACTCTCATTATGTATGATGCATTATTTACATTTTTATTACTTATGACTTGTGTGCTGGTTATCTCTGGGAACATTTTGATCATGTATCGTCTGTTGTAGCCGGATCTGGCTTGCACCAGCAATGTGTAAGTTCAAACGTAGACTAGTTTGCCAAATTTCTGACTTAGGTCGGTGTGTATCATTGAAGGAGACATTTGCTGAGTCTATCATATATATTTATTTACATATATGTTTACCAAATCTTTGCTCTAAGAGAATGAGATTGCTTACCGTTATTATGAGTGGTATAATAGGTGTAGATTTCGGGGGGGGGGGTTGATATGCCCCACCCCCCTATGATACCACTCATAAAACGGTAAGCAATCTCATACTATTAAAGCAATTTTTAGAAAAGGTACATTTGTCCCTCTCAAAAAAAATTGACAAGCCACTCCCTAAAAGATGTAACCATTCAGGTGGTTAAGAACATGTTTATATCCTTCTTACCTGTTACATGTTTCCCAACGATTTCAGAAACCACTAAAGTGGACCGTACCATCTTAACCTCGCAGCGCACATCTCTTTTCTCTTTCTCTTTTCTCTTTCTCTTTCTCTTTCTCCGTGAAATGAAGCAAGTGTGGTCGGAAATGTCGATGATGTCTCTCTATAAACGATCCGACAGAAAACAGCAACTGTGAAATATAAAGTCTGCTTGTGCTACATTGGAGAGAACACAACAGGGGCATAGAAAACAAAACAAATAAAGATGTCATTTGTGCAGAAAAGTTATAATGTGTCCCCCCCCAATGTTGAAACAAAACCCACGCCATTGAGTGGTATAATTATTTACATACATATGTAGGTTTATTTCCTCCCCTGATTATTTTTGTTGACACCCCCTAGTTTCTTATTTGCTATTTATCATAGCAACATAGTAGTAGGGATGGGGTTGGCTTGAGACGGTGGTAGCTATACCAGTCCAACCACAGACACAGACCTACACAGTTTTTGCATCGCTGCACCTGAAATCGAAAAAAAATGGATTTTCGTTTCGGACTTGGTCTTTTGTGAGTTGAAATCATACCCGTATGTGGTTAAGTGGCTCTGGAAGGATTTTAAAGCTATAGTGCATAGTTTCTGCCGCCCCCATGAGGAATTCTAAACAAAAGGAAATGGTCCACTGTAGTCTTTCTAATGATATACTCTGAAATGTCCCAGTTTGTAAAGTGCAGCAGAAATACTGCAAATAACCTAGTACTAAAGCTTCACAAAGTTTTTAAAAGGTCAGGTTATGAGTTGTTTACATTATTTCCTGCAGTAATAAAAGGGCTAAAAATGAGCTTATATTATCTGTGATCTGTCCAACTGCTCAATTTATTTTCTCTAAAAGCCAAAATCTGACAAATCCTGAAACTTAGTGCTATTTTGTGTTGCATGGGAATGTTTTAACCCCCTGTCACTCTGAGTAAAAAGAGTTGTCAGCAGCCTGAAGGATGTGGGAGTTTATTGAGATGGAACATGGCTGCTGGTTAGTGTCCTAGGCTAAGTACATGATATAAAAGCCAATCCCAGTGTCTTAATGGCCTTCATTCTTCTCTGAGTGGGTGGAGGTAATTATAAAGTTCATTACTGTAATGAGATAGGCAGCGTTTGAGAGAGAGCCATCAGTTACTGGGCTGAGACACAGTGATACAACTGTTGATCAAGTTATTGGAACAGGACGTGAATGAGGTTAGGACAAGTTCTGATGATGTAATTTGTTCCTAAAATTTGTTTTCTTGTGTGTCTTTGTTTAGCTTTCTAAGCATGCTTTTATACTCACTGTAATCCTAGGACTCTTTACATCTTGACACACACCTTATGTATTGTATCATATGTATAGATGTCACATTTTCCTGCCACATATTGCATTGTTTGGTCAGTACAAGTGTGTTATATACAGAAAAAAAAGAATATACTATATACTATATATATATAGTATACTATATACTATAACATGAGACAGGTGCGTTGGAGGATTGATAAGTTGCAAAGAAACTCCAGCACACTGTCTTACTTATTAATTACATTAATTTAATAGGCAACGTTTCGGTACTAAGACCATCATCAGGCTAAATTATTGAAAGGAGTGTCTTTGCAACTTTTGAAATTGTTTTCATAAATTAAAATGTCTTAACATGAATCCAACATATTATTAGCAAATATAAATCAGCCTATTTGTGAAAAATAACCACTAATGATAGGCTTACTTAATCACTGGTAGCCATCCACAGATACAGTTCATCCTAAAGATTCACTGTTCCACATGTATGTTTAACATTAAAACATGATTTATAAAATCATTCTAACAATTATTTGAATAGCTTAGTATTCTACGCACTAAAAAGGTATGTAGAAAGGCTTTAGGCCACCAACATTGTACCGTTGTAGGTCCAGGTTAATATGCAACTTCATTTTATACAATATATGTAGTGCTCCGTTTCTCTTTCAGTTAATGGGTCCTTGGCTTAAAAAACGTTGAAGACTCCTGGTGTAGTGCATATCACAAGCCAGCTGGGAAATATGTCTTGTACGCTTGTGTTATCTTCTCTGTCTTTATACTGTATGTGGTTAACAGGTTGAATTCTGTTGTCTTAACACATTAAAAGCATGTTCACACATTCATTTCCAACATCTTAAACTGTGAGAAACCACTTTGTCATCACATGATTCCCAGTCTGACAAATCACATTTTTCTTTTTGTAGTATCATGGCACTATATTCATAATAATAATAACAATACACTTTATTTATACTACACCACATGAAATGCAGGTCAAAGTGCTTTACAAAAAAACAAAAACAAATCAATAACACAGGCATTAAAACCAGAAAACCAGAAATTGAAGTAACAACACTATCAATTTTTTACTTCAAATTTGGGGTGATTCCCTCACATACTTTAACATACTTCAAAAGACAATATGCATCTTGAAATTACATATCAGTTTGCAAACTTGATGAAAAATCAATGCGAAATTTCAACATTGATTCAATGATAGGTTACTGAATGCATTAAGACTGATTCAATGTTGATTTAGTGTTGGTCTGCTATCTAGAGGGGAGAGCCCAGAACCGATGACCCATTGTATGTTGGTCTTCCCTTATTTTTTTCATTCCAGCATTCTGGTAGTAGACTTTGTCTTTGTTTGGTGGTCACTTTGTTTGGTGGTCACTTTTATTGTTTATGAATGCATTGAATGTTTTCTCCTGCTACTCCTTGACTTTTTTGGTTATGTTGGTCTCGCTGAGGGACGTAACAATCATATAAACAGGAAAATCCAAATGTCATATCCTGGATATGATCCAAAACCAGGATATTAATGTGCATGTAAACATGCTTATTGGTTGGCAGTTGGCCATCAAGTTCAAGTGATACATCATAACTTGTAAATCAAATATGCAACTGGTATTTACCACTGTATTGGATGTTCAAGGACAACTTCCTGCTGGTAAACTCCAAAACCTCCAACTTTTACAAATTCACTGGGAACACTCAAATGCATCATTACTCTTCAAGCTCATTACATGTAATGAACTCCATTCAGCTTTTAGCTAAACCACATTTACATGCAGTACTAATGAATAAAACCATTTGTTTTATCTTGATCAATTAAAACAAAACTGTGGAAATGGAATAATGTAGAATCTTTAAAACTAACAGTTTCAACTAACAGCTCAACATCATTTCAGTTACAGGTCCATTGTTGTACTTTAAGAAAGACATTTAGTCACTCAGCTGTGCAAGCACTCAAACAGACATTCACAGTAATGTTAGAAGCTCTACTTTTCCCTGTGTCCTTCCAAATCCTCATTGTTTTATTAATGCCAGACAACAGTTCAGTCAGTTGGGAAGGCCCTGATATGAATTGATATTATTAATAGGGCCCCAGCACGAAAGTGCCAGAAGCCCAGCGGTCCCTGGCAGTGAAGGTGTAAGGAACCTGTTGTTTTTATAAAGTTTTTTTTTTTTCTTTTTCTGCTGCGCAATCGCATTTTCGTGGGGCTTGGGATGCTCGAAAACACGCAGAAATTGGCACACATGAAACAGGAATTTGTTGTGACTGGAATGTGCATTGTCCGATCTGCCCCAAATTTCACGTTGGATAAGAGCCCATGCCTGAAAACATCTACATGCCCATATTGAATCATAGTCATGGCACAAACTACTGGCAACAGGAAGTCAGCCTTAGTTGACAAAGATCACCTGATTTACTTTAAATTAGCATGGTGTGGTCTACACATGATATACAGCAACATGACTTATAATTAGTGTGTTCTCTAGCGCCACTTGGAGGACAGAAAAAGTAGTAAAAATATATGCAACATGTCATTTCTAGTGCCATGCACACCACCCAGTGGTGGAATGTAACGAAGTACAAATACTTTGTTACTGTACTTAAGTACATTTTGCACATATCTGTACTTTACTTAAGTAGAATCAATAGTGCATACTTTTGACTTTTACTTCGTTACATTTTGCAGCAATTATCTATGCTTTCCACTCCACTACATTTCTACAACGTTCCGTTACATTTTCTGATCAGTTTTTCCCCCTGCCAAAACGTCTTCCTGACCGTCACACGTTTGCAGTCCGCAGTGAAGCCTTCAGCAGCGGCTCCTGCACCGCCACGCCAAGACCCACTCTTCAATAGCATTTATTGACCAGGCGCGTGCTGCTCCCGATACTCTGCTTGGTCATATGTGAAGCATCCATTCACATAGGGTTAATATACAACCTGTATATTTATCTTAAAAACACTCCCGGTCCTCCTCAGCTGTGAAGCCACGTACTTGTTGTCCAAGCCCGTGTGTTCTCGCTAGATAAACGTGTGCAGCATTCACTGTCCGTGGAAAATAATTAAAAGTCGGGCTTAATGCAGATCACCCTGATAGACAACACGTTCTCACACCCATCTCGTAAAATCTGGACGCTTGGTCAGGTGCCTTTGTCGATCTTATTGACGCTAAAAGTCTCCTTCAGCGCTTTAAGTAAACACGCTTGGTCGGGACTATTTCCATCCCTTTAGCACTATAAGTAAATACGCTTGGTCGGGACTATTGCCGTCCCTTTAGCACTATAAGTAAACGCGCTTGGTCGGGACTATTACCGTCCCTTTAGCGATATAAGTAAACGCGCTTGGTCGGGACTATTACCGTCCCTTTAGCGATATAAGTAAAGCGTGCTTGGTCGGGACTATTGCCATCCCTTTAGCACTATAAGTAAACACGCTTGGTCGGGACTATTGCCGTCCCTTTAGCACTATAAGTAAACGCGCTTGGTCGGGACTATTACCGTCCCTTTAGCGATATAAGTAAACGCGCTTGGTCGGGACTATTACCGTCCCTTTTGACGTAGTAATGTTAAGGAAAAGGTCGTGGGTGGGCTTACGACAAGCGGGACGCGAACCCCGGTCTCCCCGGTGAAAGTCCCTGTGTTTGCAAGTACTTTTACTTTTAATACTTAAAGTATATTTAAAATCAGGTACTTTTTACTTTTACTTAAGTAGGGTTGTTATTGTGGTACTTCTACTTTTACTAAAGTAAATATGTCTCTGGTTATTTGTACTTTTACTTAAGTACTGAGATTCAGTACTTCCTCCACCACTGACGCCACCCAGGAAATAATGTGTGTCAGATGGTCACATAAATGCACAGCTGCATCAACCTGCGTCCCACTAGTACTCTCAACATGCAAGGAGGTGTGAGGGCCCTTTTCATCGCTGCTTGCAACTTTAATTATTATTATTATTAACTAATCAGCTTTCTGAGGGTCTAAAAGTGCCATCGTCTAAAGGCAACAGGAAGTTAGCCATTTTGTATTTATTGCGCATTTTTTTTACGTTTTTGACCATTTTATGCACTTGCTCTAACATACTCTGCCTATAGCATTAGTCTGATAATCTTCAAATTTGTTCGGTACAATCTAAAGACCTTGGCAAGTTAATTTGCAATTACGTTGACTCTGCCTCGAAAGGCATGGGCATGGCAAGGCGTTGAATTTCCATGTTACGCCATGAAACAGGAAATGGTTTGTAACTCAAATGTACATTGTCCAATCTGCCCCAAACTTCACATGCCGGATAAAAGTCCATTATTATTATGCAAACTAATCAGATTTTTTTAGGGGCTAAAGGTGCCATCCCCTTAACACAACAGGAAGTCAGCCATTTTGTATTTATTCTGCATTTTATGGACATTTTTGACCATTTCTATGCACTTACTAAAATGTACTCTTCCTATAGATTTCGTCCAATCATTTTCAAATTAGTTCAGTACAATCTTTAAAAGAAGTGGTTTGTAAATCAAATGTACATTGTCTAATCTGCCCCAAACTTCATATGCTTGTTAAAAGACCCAGCCTGAAGACATCTACATGCTAACATTGACTTATAGTCATAGTGCCACCTACTGGCAACAGGAAGTAGGTAGAGTGCCCGTTCATCGCTGCTTACAGCTATAATTACATATTTATTTTTTTAATAGCCATACATGCCAATACTGTGTTAATCTGGAACAGAAGCTTGGAACAAAGTTTTACATAGAAGTTAAAGAGAAAAAGGAACACTGCAGTAAGAAGACAGACTAAAGTGTCTCTCTCTCTTTGCACAAACACAACATAAAACTGAAATAATGGATCATTTTGACTGTGACTCAGCCAGTCTAAACTATGCCTGATTTCTTCTGTGAATTATACCGGCTTCTGGCATCTGATTTATTGAATAGGAGGGCTACATTTGTAATAAAGAAGAAAGAATTATTGCTTGGTGTTAATATTGGAGATTTGATTGAAAATGATACAGTTGCCGTTGTTAATTGGACAGTGAATCACTGTGTTTCAGCCAGGCTTGCTGTTCTGAGAGGCTTGCACTGATATTTTCTTTTGTTATTTAGATTGGTCATTACAAAAACCTTATTTTCATTAGCATTCCTATAACCATGATGTTAAACCCGTCAATGTGATTGTGACTTGTTCCAGTTATGTGTGTGTTTTGGGCATGGGTTGGTAGACAAGTATTGCATCTACAAAGAGCCAACAGCTGTTGAAAAAATAGTTATTATTTCAAAAGTTCTGCTACGAGTTTAAGAGGTGAAAAGTTGCCCACAAAGCACATTACTTTAAAACTGTTACTTGAAAAGGGTGAAGGGCAGGGCCGTATCTACCATTGAGGATACTGAGGTCATGTGAGGTCACCTTCTCTCTATTGAATCTCTATTCTGGCTGCATACCTATTTCAAGACAGCCAGTGTCTTTCCTGTCTTCAAAAAAGCCTCCATAGATAACACCAGTTTGGTTGACTACAAGCCAATTTTCAAACTTCCCTTAATTTCTAAAATTCTTGAAAAAGTTGGTGCTCACCAGCTTCTCCAACTGTTGGGGAACACAATATCTTTGATACATTTATATCTGGCTTCTGTTGAAAACAGTAACTAACAACATTCTTATGTGAGCAGATAAAGGTGAATATTCCATTTTAGTTTTACATGACTCTGCCTCTTCAGACACTGATAATGCCATTTTAATTGATGGAATACTGAACTGGGTTTGCACCTCTGTTACTGCACTCAAATGGTTTTCCTCATACTTGTCTGAAAGACACAGAATACAATTACGTGTCCTGCTCTGCTTCTCTAGTGGTATCTCTTCCCATTACTATGCCGATGACACGCAGCTTTATTTCTTTGTTAAACCTAATAACCTCAATAACCTCACCCTCATGATTGCCTAGCTTCTATTACTAATTGGATGTCTCATTTCATTTCAATTCTGAGTAAACTGTGGTCCTTGTGATCGGCTCTGATTTTACTAAGGATGTTGGGTCACTATATTGGCCATCTTACTAGCAACATCAAGACCGGTTCTAAGAATCTTGGTATAATTTTGGACCAACATTTGAACTTTAAACCCTATATTACTTAACTCATTCAGTGTTATTTCTTTCAGTTAAGACATATTACTAAAATCTAACCTATACTATCAGCGAAAAACATTAATCTTCTAGTGCATACCTTTTAGGGATAGGTCACCTTTTTATAGTGTGGTTGTATGAGCTACTTCTCCATAGTCAGTGTATTAGGTAGTCTTTGCTTGCTCTTATTTATATTATATTTATAAATCTTTCTGTTTGCACTGGTTTCTTTATTGTTGTATTTTGTACAAAACCTTTATATTGTATTTATAATGTATTTGATGTCACTTGTTTCTTTAATTCTGGTTTGTGTGTTTCCTTTAAGTAGAAGAGAAAAGAAGATACCGCACAGCGCTCTCGTTCAGCATCACACTTTATTGATATTAATAATATTTTCGGTCCCTCGGGACTTTAGTCAAGAGTGTTACGTTTCTACAATAAAAAGGACCTCAAAGACCTTATAGCTATGCAGTTTCTGTGTGAGTGTATGAACATGATTGGTAGTGGCTTGGCTGCTTTGAAATGGGGCACCAGGTAAAATCTTGCCTAGGGCACCAAATTGATCAGGGCACTGCATTCATGTACAGTACAGTAACTGTTTATGAGTTCATATTCAATACCCGATTTAAATTATACACTCCACTCCATGTTTTAGCTAAATCTAGCAGCACTATTATTGCAAAAACAGTTTGGGGAATCAATTTTAAGTAACATATTTTAGTGACTATTCGATCTTTGGAATCTTACACAAATCAAACTATTCCTTCTTCTGCAAGAGAGATTGGAGGTTAGAGTGCCCTGTTTTGAAGCAAAATATTACAATACACATATGCATTGTCTTTGCAATATGTATAATGTAGTAATATGTGTGTGCTCTCCCAGCCCTTTTACTGATTTTAGAAAAAAAAATCACCTTTTACCATATGCTTGTTTCAAACTAACTACATCTTTTATATCCAAACCTCTGCATTGTGCACAGATGCATATTTACCATGTCAATAAAACCCATTACAATAGATTTGAATTCCCTGACGGAGGTAGAGGTGAAGGAGGGAAGAGGAGAGAGGACTTGTCACTGTGGCATAGAGACCATTAATTGCCCATGACTCTGACTGTGTCCTCCCTTTACTCGACTCGACTGCCACTGGCCAATCAATACTCAGTGTTGGCTGATTATAGTGGGAACGCCCCATGTTTTACAGAGGTCTGTGCCTCATCCTGATCAATAGCTTCAGCGCTGTCTGTGTGTCTGGCTATATAAGAGAACTCAAAGGGATTCTAAGTCCTTTTGAATACAATTACAAGAAAATACAGACCAAGTTCCAATAGATATGAAGTCACAAACACTCTACATTCTAATTTCAGTCTATACGGTTTTAATGCGTGATGCTGTATGTATCAGTAGGTATTATGTGTTCACACAGACATGGCCATCAGGCATTATAGGCGCAGGATCATTCATCAGCACCATGGATGCTGCGGTCACAGGAGAGCTTTAGGCTTTAATCAGGAATGTGTTAGCTTTCAATATGGGTTGAAACATAAAAAATAAAACCTTGAAAGTTTTGAGGTGCTTTTCTACACTTGCTCTGGCCTACCTTAAAATTACCCGATTCCTCACTTCCTGCCTTCAGCAATTTAAGCACTTTGGGCAAGGGGGGAAAAAATTACCTTTTAGGAAGTACATTTCCTTTATTTTTACACTAAAAGAGATGCAGTCCAATTTCCTTCCATTCTCAAATTAAGTATATTTTGTGAATTTGAATTTGTACACTTTATTTAGAAGGCAATGTTCTTTGGGCTCGAGTCAACAACATGCATGATTGGAAAGAAGAGGAAAGTTAGATGGACGACCTGAGGGAGAGGAAAAGTCGTCCAAATGAGTCAAAATTCAATTCAAACCAAAGTATCAAAAAGGACAATAACTAAGAAATGTAATTGTAATATCAAGCTGGTCAAGTTATAAAAAAGCATCACAGTTAGGCAGTGATGCAAAAAGAAGGAAGCTGAATGACACTTCTGTGTGTCCTTTGTATACCTTACCCAGCTGCCTTACAGCCACTTGTTTTCATATTGTACAAGTTTTTATTGTTTTTTTTTACGATTTCTTAGTTAAAGTACCACCAAGACATGAGTAAAACTGACTTTTTTTTGTAAGATTTTTTGTGGCATTTATTGATAGGACATTGAAAGGGGAGAGAGGGGAGATGACATACAGCAAACGGCTGCAAGTTGGAGTTGAAGCTGTGGCCGCTGCAGCGAGGACTGAGCCTCTGTACATTGGGCGTACGCTCTACCAGGTGATCTAACCAGGCACCCCTAAGTAAATCAGATTTTTAAACTTCTGTTTATTTAAGTAGTGGTGGTTAAGTAGCTAAGAATTTACATAACGGTTGAATTACTTCTTGAATTATGATTGTTTATTAACCATGTGCCTTCAGAATGTGATTTATATCCAAGATTATATACAGTTTTATATTTAGAATCACTGTTAATTAACCATAGTGGTGAGGAAGTGGTGACTTTTGTGCATAAAGTATCAAATTAAATAACTCCATGTAAACTAGAGGAAATTGGGTTTATTGCCAAAGGACAAATACAGGGATGTGGAGAATGAGGCCCTGTTCAGACCTGGTATTAACATTAACATCACTCAGACCCGTTTTAGAGGTGGTTATTATCATACTGTCAGTGGAGAGTGTCCTTTTACCGAAAAACAAGTTGTTTGTCTAAGCAGCAATTACGACCCATATTACTGTAATAGCCAGCCAGTTCTCATGAACCATTCGTTCAAAAAGCTACGAAAAGTAAAGAACTGTAATTCCTAAGCATTCCATGTTTCTTTTTGCTGTATGCTCCACATTGCCGGCCACTGTATAAGAACGCGGCTGGCCGCAAAAGGAGGTCGGGGTGCATGGGTGGGTGATAATGTACAGGACTTTCAAGCCAGAGAGTGGAGTTCCCTTCCTGGGCAAAACTAAAGCCTTTTACCCAGGAAATGTGTGTTCCTTAGGAGTGTTTTAATCCAAACCACGATCTTTTTCCTAATCTTAACTAGTCCTTTTGGTGACTAATCTTCGCGTCGCGTACTGAATTTAACCGTAATCTGCGTCAAAACGACCGGCAGCTATCGGTGCTCTGTACCCGGCTCAAAGTCATCTATTCTCGGGTAACTGAACCACCAACTACCGCTGATACAACGGAGCACCATGCGGAGCACCATAGCCGGCGTCGCAGAGCTCTGTAGCGGCTAAACACATCTACTAACTGCTGCTGATACGACCGAGCTGTGACGGAGGTCTGTAGCCTGCGTCGCGAAGCTCTGTAGCGGCTTAAACAACTAGCAACTGCTGCTCGGTGTGATGGAGCTCGTAGCCAGCCGCCATCACGTGACCCTGGTGTCACGTGACCAGCTGGCCCTCTCCTAATTTCCCAGGATATCATACATTTTGGTGTGCATACATTTTCATACAATATCATTCATGAGAATGCGTTGTAATAGTAGTGGCGGGTTTGGGTGGTGGATGGGTCAAACAAACACAGGACTTTCACCCAGGGGTTACATTAAAATAAAAAAAAATTAAAATATTTTCAGAACAAACGCCACTACGTCATGTTTGCGCCACCTGCGTAACTTGAGATGAAGCAGCATAACAAATGTGCAGATTTTGATCATATTAATGTATATTTTCAGACATTTTAATTTTTGTGGGAAAAAAATAATAAACAATAATTTGGCTGCAGGCCCTGCAGTGACTCTGAGGACCCCCTACGGGTTGCGGACCCCATGCTGAAGATCTCTGCTCTACAAGGAAGCAGCCCAGCCTAACTGGATGATATAAGTACTGTAATTGACATAAGTTAATATTATATTTAATAGTAGTTATTGTTTAATGTTATTCATAATTCTGCTACAAAGACAGCTGTATGCACTATATATTTGTCACAGACATTGTCACAACTGTCATGTTAATATATGACATACTGTAGGTTCAGGTTTGCCACACACTTTTTTTTTTTCTCTTCATACAGACTTTACCTTCAGGCTCAGTTTGTGACAAGAACAGCCTCTTTTGTCAACTTAAGAAGGCACCAGAAGGCAGGAGGACTGCAAGACAGGCAGCAGGAGGGTAAGGCTGAAGAGTCACTGTGTGTGTGTGTGTGTGTGTGTGTGTGTGTGTGTGTGTGTGTGTGTGTGTGTGTGTGTGTGTGTGTGTGTGTGTGTGTGTGTGTGTGTGTGTGTGTGTGTATTTTCCGCATGGCAAAGGGTAGGGTTCCAAACTGTAAGAGGATTAGTGACTTGAAAAAGGTAGCCGTCATTTAATTGAAGGCTTACCAGCAGCCGGAAAAAGGCTAGCAGTCAAAGTGAAGGTATAACCCAGCCCAGAACATCCTGTTGAGACCACATTTGCCAAAGTCCATGTGTTTCCTTACGCCTGCCTTCCCCGCCTTCTTCTCAACCTCAGAGGCACGCATCACGTTTTATCACTGAGCCTCAGCTTCTTAAAGACGTTTACACGTTTTGCAATTTTTAATCTCTTCAGCTCGCTAAGAAAGGTGCCTTCAATTCAAATTATTCAAACGCTGTGATCTTTGGAAACTGCTCAGGCCCCCAAATTCCTATTCCTTTTGCCTGGGAGGAAGCTGAGGCCATGTCGAGAGTATATGATACATAAGGAGCTGTGTCTGTCTGTGTAACACTTTAACTGGGATTGTCACTTTTCAGCCATACAAGCTCAGCCTGCTAGTAGGGCCAGTTGCCATTGTTGGACATTCATGGACATTCATCCTAACAGTATGTTTACAATTATGTCCTGTGAGCAAAATAGAGTTTACAACCTTCTCAGACTGACTTCAATGTGGTTAACCTTAATTCATAGGAAATATAAAGTTTAACAATTAAGACTTAATTACCCCTACTATGTTTCATACCACAAGTTAAGGTCTTTACACACCGGGGACGTTTTTATTTTGTGTGATTTGTGCAACTTTGCAAACTGTTGTTTACGCGAATATTACACGGCGAAAAAGCGACATACAGTACATTTTTGAAGTAGAAGGCCTTGTGAGTATTGACTAAAACAGCTTTCAGGTTTAACGTTTAACCAGGTTTAATTGTCCATTATGAAAATGGGTTGTGCGATGTGTTGTAAGACTATTTCATTTATATACAGTACATGGTTTTTTCCTTGTTTGACCTTAAAGAGGGACTAGTAGCCTGCAACTTATTCCATTTAGGCTACATACTGTTTTTATTAATATCATTTTAAATATGAAATTCCATTCTTTTAATGATAATTTCCTGTCCTGATCCACCCAATTACACTGTTCTCGTTTTCATCGCACCCTTAACTGGGGATTTCCACCGAATGCAGAACGTCTGCGGACCGGCTCCACTGCGTTTCAGCTCCATGCTCCGCAGTCCGTCAATACCCACCAGGTCCAGATTTGTTGCGTAGCGGCTGCAGCCATGACTGACAGCTGAAGTCACAAGGACCCACGAGATCTCGCGAATTCAGGTAGAATAGAAACACAAAACCATCAACAGTTTGTTTCCATCCAGAGGAGTAGAGGGGAAACAACTCTGTGCTGTTTTCAAGGTGTAGTACAGGGAAATATGATCCACCGTGAGCACGGTGTATTTTATTTTGAACATTAACCGGGTGTTTTATTTTGCTTCTGTGCTCGACTTCTTGTCCCGCACTATCTGCCCTGTGCTGAATTGCTACGGAGCTCTCCGGCATCCGGCAAAAATAGAAGCTCTCCGTATCTGCTCCAGAGAGCTGCGGATCCCCGGCAGCTGTGCCGGAGTTGGAACGCAGCCGTTCTGCAGTCAGTCAAAATACACACATTGACTTTAATGGAAACCTACTGACTCTGCCACTGTTCCGGAGCGGCTCTGCAGACATTCTGCAACCGGTGGAAATTGGGGGGTAATATAACTAATCTAGACTAGTGCAGGTGGCTGTTTCGTGACTCAATCCAAGAGGTTAAGGCCCTGACACACCAAGCCGCCGTCAGCCCAACTAGGACCAATGGTGACCAACCGCCTAGACTGTGCAGTGTGTCCCGTGTACCGTCGGCTGTACAGCCAATTCATCTGATTGGCTGTTCAGCTTGAAACAAGGTTGAGGAAAACAAACAAACGACTGTGACAGGCACACCCAAGGCTCCTTTCATTTTTCATCTCATCTGATCAATCCAATACACACGGAGCTGTCAAAATTGGTCAAAAATTACGTTTGAATGTTCCTTCTAAAAACACACAGGTTTGAACTATTGGAATAACTATTTTTGCACATTATGTCCATAAGATGGCAAACGTAGCCTACAACGAGATACACATAACTACTTGTTTAAGCATATTTATTCCAACAACATGTCTTTTAAAAGATCTCTACATACCAACTCATTACTAAATAAACTAATGTTAATAAACTAATATCCTATACCGTGATATGTAATATAAAGACCGTAATAGACCTCTCTCTCTCTCTCTCTCTCTCTCTCTCTCTCTCTCTCTCCACCGCTAAATATTTACCCCCATAGCAAGCAAGCTAGCTTACCAGCCAGCCGGCCACCCTCTAAATTAGTAAAATGTAACAACCTAATGTTTAATTCACATGTTCCTGTCACATCAAAGCACATTGCTATCGCCAGATGAGTGACAATTTAGTTTGGCTAAGTTTTGGTAACCAGTGTATGATGAAAGCATGTTGGGTGGGTGAAATTAGCAAGCTAACGTTAGCAGCAGCAGGCCGTTCGGTCGCTCCCACTGTTGGGACTAATGTCGAAGTGGAAATCAAGAGAAAAATGGCAGCGCCACACCAGTTACAGAACAACATGCATCTCAGTGTCAGTCCAAATTATGCACAATAAGCAGTATGAACTCACTGATGTAATGCCATTTATTTTCTAAGTGTTAGTAGGCTCAGTGAAACTGAGTCCAGCGCGAGGAAGACCCGACTCAGAGGAGGAGGTTAGTGAGGCCAGCGTCTCCACGGCAGGTGACAGTGCGCACGGATCCGCTGCGCCACGCATGGATGAAATAATGAAATAGTAAATAGGACTACAGTAACAGAAATATGTGCAGAATTAAGACAGTCAAGACGGCCCAGTGTTTGGTGGACTGGGTACACCTTGTTCACTTAATAGCCTACAAATCATCCACGGGATCAATTACGCATCACATGAGTTTACCCCCCCGACACAGCGTTTGTTCCTGGGGGGATGGAGCCGTGCGTCCCGCCTCCTGTGCGCCATGGATTTCTTAGCCTCAGCAACCACTAACTATAAGATACAATTTGCCTGTTCCCAGCATTAGCACAACATTTTGTGCTACACTAGCTTGTTACCTGTGACAATATATGCTAAATGTAACGTCTCTTTTCACATTAGCGTGTGAGTGACTGACCTATCTGGGTGCGTTTGGAGATGCCTGATGAAGTCCGACGTTGTTGATCCGGCATCATTTACCTTGGTGCCACACACCTTGCATGTAGCTGTTAGCTTACTGCCACTGTTTACCAAGTTATTGAAAGCAAAACTAATGAGAAAAGGCACAACTCCGGGAGGACTTGGTGTCGCCATCGGCAATGCATTTTTTGATATGTGAGTGCGCGCACATAGGTGCATGCGTTACGTTGCACATTATGGCAAAGGGCAGGGGACATACAGCTCGTCATACATTCCCCCGACGAGTCTCGAAGCTCGAGTCCGAGTCAAGTCTAAAGTCTTTTGGGTCAAGTCCGAGTCAAGTCTGAAGTCAGCTGTTTGTGCGACTTAAGTGCGACTCAAGTCCAAGTCTCAGACTCGAGTCCCCATCTCTGGTGGTACTTGGCCGTCGACTTGGTGTGTCAGGGCTTTTAGGTGGTGTAGAATTTCACGTTTTGGAGATGTCAGATTGTTTTATCATGACAATCAAATTAATTTTGATGTTTTAAATAATCTATTGTCTAGAATCTATTTAATCACAAGGAGTTGCAATAACACTGACAGGGCCAGATTTATTAAGGCTTTTGCATCTGTTCTTCTGCCCCAAACACTGCTGTGCTGGTCGCAGTTTGTGTGGCATTTGTTTGAGCGCTTGCAAGGCGCTCTCTCGCCTCACAGCATATGCATTTAGGGGGGTGCAAATAATAGGAGATATGTTAACAGAAGATGATTACGTATTCCACTGAATTTACTGAGGTCATTTGCAATTCGCAGGGAACATTCTTCACCTCTGAGAAGTAGGAGTAAACATAGCACAGATGGCATTTACTGAAGGAAGGTTGTGGTGGGGAACAAAATGTGCATATAATAATGGCTTGTATAGGCCTCTATCTAAAAACCAATGATAAACAAAAGTGAAGTAATTGGCTTCTATATGAACACGGTATCTGATTACTTTACAGCAAAGTGACATTGTGTGGGGACCTGCAATCACAACAGGCTGCTTCTAAAACCTTTCTTTCTTTTGTTAGGATCACTTAAAGGCGCTGATATACTTTCTTTTAACTACGCATTCACGTACGTAGGATGGCTGCCACGCGTATCCTGCATTTCTTTGGAGCGTAGGTTGTGCACGTCTTCAGAAATGAACGCTACGCGTCCGCAAGATGCAATTCAGCACATGAACGTGGGGGCAGTATATCATCTGACAGGCAGGTCAGCCGCTGTTCCACACTCCAGCCCAGGAATATCTTCCGGGGTAGGGCGGGGAACAATACAGCCCTAATCTGCTCTCTAGTGGATATACGTTTAATCCTCCAGGTACATGCAAAGTACGCAGGCAAGTATGTGAACGATGCCGTTCGCCCCGCTGCTTGTCTACGCGTACGCATTGTTAAAAAGCTAGTATATATGGGCCTTTAGTGTGCGCTTGGCTGCGTTTACCTAATTGTACTGTATACTAGCAAGGTACACAATGACACTGCTACAGATTTATCATGGTCATTCAATGAATGATTGTACAATATGGCAGCAAAATTCATTTGGGATGCCCCTTTAAAATACATAATATAATAGATATTCTGTAATATAGATTGGTTTCACTGATTTTACCTACAGTATTTTATTTCATTCTGTTATATCTGAATTTTTGTCAGTATTGGTATGCATCTTGGTGTTATCAGTGCATTATGAATCCAAGTGATATTGAAATATATACACATTACTACAGTAATCAGAAGTGTTATCACACACACAGACACACACACACACACACACACACACACACACACACACACACACACACACACACACACACACACACACACACACACACATTGCTGGATGCAGTAGTATAGCCCACAGCCAGGCTCTTCAGTAATGAAAATTACAGTGTAGCTGTCTCTATTTATGGCTCTACCAAATCACACTGCTCTAGCTGCCAAACACACCTGGACAGCCTGTTGAATGCAAGCCTGCGTAATCTCCAAACCTGTAATTGTCTCCATGATACCTACGCTGTTGGCTATTGGTATTGATCCCACACATGATTGCTTGTGAGAGTAGATTCGACCAATAAGAATAGCCTGTGACCTGTGACATCTGATCGTGACCTCTCATCACTTATGTCTTGGAAGTATAGAGACAATGTTTTATTCATTCCCATTTTTAGAGAGTGATTGAGATGGGCAGACGAATGCTATGATTTACTGCTATTAACTCTTAAACACAGACAATCTTGTGTAAGTTGAGTTTTTGGAGTGCAGTGTTTACAGTCGGGCAGATGGTGTGATTGCAGATCAATTCATGGTACAAAATCAGGCAGTAGTGTCTCGTTTCATACCAAGAGGTGCATCAAGTTTTAATACCAAAATGATGAAAGGTACCCCCATCTGTCTCAGCGATAAAGATATTTATTATGTGAATGTAATCAATATGTTATACTGTATGAGAGTTAACTATAATATTAAATGTGTAATGAATCAGCTTGCATGTAAATTATTTCAGCAACGCTACATATAAAGCAAACATTCTCTTTTATAGAAGACTACGTCAAAACCTAGTATATGGCTGGACCGTGTAAGGTCAATGTGCTTAATTGTGGCCAAATTGCTACAGGTATAGTCAGTGTTAGGTGTCTATAATGCATAGACTGTAAAAAATTGTGGACGTAGTATGCATGATTTCACCCATTGGTTTGTAGACTGCCGTTTTGAAGCCTTGAGTTTGGTAATACGGGCTTCACCATCTTGGTTTTTCGCAACTGGGTGTGATGATTTTTGACGAGACGGTGGAGCTGGGGAGGATGACACAGCCAAGCCTGTGTTGTTTATGGTTGCAATGGTGCTGCACTAAGCTAAACGCTAAAAGGGGAAAGTTGCCGATGTAGTTAAAAACCTTTGACAGCATATACCCCGTTTTATGACTAAAATAATTTCTGATTAAAAGATATAGTTAAGAACAATTAAAATCCAAAGACTGTATCCCATGAGTGTGGCTAAAAAATGGATAAAACGTTGATTTTTGACGGATCCTCTGGCAGGTCCACACAGACGATGACGCATGCGCACCGAGAGAGATATGGAAGGGGAAGCAAAAGATCAGCTAGGCCTACTTGTTCCATACATTTAATTGTGTCTGAAGAGAGAGTGACAGAGAAGAGCAGGCAGATACACACACACACACACACACACACACACACACACACACACACACAGCGGTGTGCCTACTCTGCCTGTTAATTAAAAAGGTTGAAACAGGTGGCAACAACAACATCCAACGTGTATTGAGGAGGTTATTCAGCTGATTGATGGGCGATAGTGGAGGTAAAAGCCACTACATTTTGAAAGGGCAATGGCCAATGGGGAAACACCAACACTGGCGTCATCACACTCACTCCGACCAATGGTGTAACACTTAAACAAGTGGAGGAACAGTAACTAAGTACCTGAATTCAAGTACTGAACTGAGGTATCATTTTGAGGAATTTCCATTTGCTGCTACTTTTTTTTTTACTACGACAGAAATAAATCATTTTTTCTTTTACAGTAATACTACTCTATAGGTATATTTTGCTACTTGTACTTACAGTAAGTAGAATTGTGAATGTAGATCTGGCGCTCCTATTGGCATGCCCAACAAGTCATCATATAGTACCTAAACAATAAAATAGACAAAAAAGTTTTCTAGTCTGCCACCACTTTGGTTAATTTGGGTTTAGTTTTGGCAAATAAAACAACTGCTTAAGGTTCAGAAAAGGTGGTGGTCATAGTTAAAATAAAC
Source organism: Sander vitreus (assembly GCF_031162955.1). Taxonomy (NCBI): domain Eukaryota; kingdom Metazoa; phylum Chordata; class Actinopteri; order Perciformes; family Percidae; genus Sander; species Sander vitreus. The sequence goes on from NC_135857.1 coordinate 8,663,305, forward strand.
GTTGACTGTTAGTAGGAGATGGGAAGGAAACTACATTAGACATTACATCATTACATTACATCATTAGTGTTACAGTCTGACACTTTGAGCAAATTCCTGTTTATTACTAGTTGTCAGGATATCAACATCATCAGTGTGTTGTTAGTTTCATCAAACACTGTTGTATTGTGAGGTGTATTGAATGTTGTTGGGGACACTGGGGAGGCTGTAGGTTGTTAGTCTGGTATTAAACAATTTACACATGAATTGTCATCCCATTAATAATGGTGGTGTGTGTGTGTGTGTGTGTGTGTGTGTGTGTGTGTGATGTGTTCTGGGTGTGAAATAAAAATTCACTAAAAGAATTGCACCTACTTTTGATACAGTATAATGTGCAGTATATTATTCTTCTAGTTCAACAATACAGTAGATTGGAATTTTGGAATGCATTAAATGAAAATGTTTGAGTGTCTCTGGTGTGCAGTCAATGAACGTTATAGTCTCTATCCATCCAATCAAACATACTCATGGTCCTACTAAGATCTGTATACTGTACAGTGTTTTACTGTAGCTAATTAGCTCACAGTGCATTCAATATAAGGGCTCCCTTAAGTACTATTCAAGCCCATTTTCCCAGCCAATCTGAGCTGTAAGCCGAGTCATTAGCTCAGGCCTGTGTGCCACTGGTTTCAAATGTAACAGTCGACGGGTGGGATTCGGCGGTTTAATTCCACAGCATTATCAGAATTGTTTTCACAACACTGATCAGATTATAGCTCAGCGGGGGCCGCTTACAGCATGGTACACACAACTTAGTCCCTTGGGTGAAATTTATATTTACTTGTTGAGGGGGAAATGGTGCAAACCTACAGTCTACACCAAACAAGCAGGCAGGTGATGGGAATGGTGAGGGAGGGGCTGGGTCAGGTGGGAATGTCTGTGGGCATCTGATAGACAGGTAGAGAATGGCAATGAAGGAGCCTGGAGAAATGGGAATGTGGCTGAAAAGAGGGGCAGAGAGGCAGAATGGGCCGACATTGTGACAAAGGTAGCAGAACGTCCCATTAGTCTTGCTTTACCAGACCTTTCTCCACAGTGCTGCGGAGGAGGGTCTGGCTAGTCCACAAAGCATTCCAGGACGTGCTCTGGTTTATTGGCATTTCTTTAAAGCGATCACAATCGTCTTGGGCGGCACTAAGCGCTGGACGGAGCAACGGTGCCTCTGCAAAATAGCCTCAGGAAGGAATATGTTTTGGTGGAACGTGTACGTTCAAAAGTAGTTTTAGTCGTGCAACAGAAAACTCAGATAGGACAGATAGTCTAGCTAGCTGTCTGGATTTACCCTGCAGAGATCTGAGGAGCAGTTAACCATAGTCCTCACAAATCCACCGGAGTTTAGAACGCCAACACAAAGAGAGAGGAAGGTAACAGACATCCAGTTGAAAAGAAGGACATCCGGGCGGAATTTCCGGCAGCACCGGGACAATCCTGGAAGTGGGACGTTGTGGGACTACCCTACCATTGATTGGGTGTAGTGGGTCACCCTGGCTTTAAGAAGTACTTAGATAGTTTCATTACTCTATATTTGTCACTCTCATTTGTCACTCTATATGTGACTTTGTCTACACATATTGACAAAGTATAACGTTGATTGCCAGATTTAGACCGTGTCGTCCTTTCCCTCGCACATCATCTGATTTTTCCTGTATTCTTAAACAACTCTGTCTCCTATAATTGCATTTTAATCTACTGAATAATGTTTCCTAATATGTTCAAAACACAGGACTGTGGTACAGTAGTCTGTGGTTTGCGTCTTGTCTCCTGCATTCGGTTCAATTTAGGCCACAAAAACACTTGGGCTGGCTATAAGTTAGCATAAAAGTTGTAGTTCACCATAAAATATCAATCACATTTTAGAAAATTTTTACTGTCTATGTCAAATATTAATATTGTGTATATTCATTAATATTGATATAGCTTTTTACTGAAAGTGTCCATTACTCCACAAAAGAAATTTGGATTATGCTTCGCTAAACATGATTTTATACACCTTTATTTTGTCATAAATACTTAATTAACTCCAAAGAGTAGTAGTAACATCAGTAATACTAATAATGGCATTTCAACAATAAGGAATGGATAAACAGATTTGAACAGGGTTCAGGACCCACTGTTTCCTTGTTGTTTTTACACTTTATGCCAGTGTTTATAATTGCATGGCTGTGATTGGCATAAATGGAGCCAGATCATCACATTTGTATATTTCAGTGGTTGTTAGGGTGATGGGACAAGGTGTGAAAGGCAGTCCCAGCCGGTTAGTTGTTGTAATTTAACACCTTCCCAGTGTTCTCACTGCAGTAATGAGTTTCAGCCTGGATTTGAAAGGATGTGAGGACATGGATATGACCAATAAATTAGACGGCAAATATTCAGGGCCAATGGTGCCTCTTTATTGAAAAACCTGGGTACTAGTAGTATTGCATTCTGGGTTTCAATGGAATATTTTAGTCTCCCTTGATTGTGTAAATGCTGCATTATAGGGATTGATAGAATTCAGGGAGACACACTGAATAATTGGAGCAAACAATTATAAAACTTAAAGAAAGCAAAATATTGGCAACATTCCTGTCATCACTATTATCCGCCTATGTAGAATGCTGACAGATGTATTTAATTACAGTAATCTAATTGAATGATAGAACAGAGTTTCCTCTCACTGTTTTATAACTTACATTACATTTTAGCATGTAAGTAATACGTAGTTCTACGTAGTGTGAACTTACTTACGAAGTTACGGTGTAAAGTCCACACTAACCATAAGGAAGTGACGTTTCACTTCCCGTGGCCAATCAGTGAGAAGCACTATCCTTGAAAATCCATGCTATCCATGAAAATAATAATATTGTTATTATTATTTTTATTATTAATCTTATTATTATTATTATTATTACCGTGTTTTCTCTCGTGCCCAATTGTCTTTGAACACTTTGCTCTACAATAGCGAAGAAGCTAAAAAAAGCTAACCTTGTTCAAATTAATCAGCAAACAACAACAGAAATGTACTTATGTTATGTATTTTTTCCCCCCAGTGCACGCTAATTTCTGCCGCTTTTTTGTTTGAAAGGTATGACTGCTCGTTTGGAATGCAAATGTACTCAGCTTGTCAGTCTTGACAGATTAGAGACTTGGCATTGGACAGCATCTACATTCATATTACCCAGCAACCATAATTGCACAACTGTATATATAACAAAAATAAAAAAATATACTCACATTGCATAACGTTACACAACTGTAATGTTAACTGTACTGTTATCCAACGTAAGATTTGTAAAATGAAATGTAATGTCACCTACAATCACGATGAAGAGAAATGCACTTATTATTATAAACCAAGAGGAGATTTCTTACTTCTTACTCTTCCTTGTCTTTCGGAAATATCTAAAAAGATTGAGTGGTTTTTTTCCACCTGGACGTGTACACTCACACACACACACTCACACACACACACACACACACACACACACACACACACACACAGTTAGTTTAGAGAGTTCCATTTATTTTGACAGGCTGTTATATTATTATGACTATTGCACATTCACACACACATTACGTTTTATGTTGAGCTACGCAGGCTTACCTGTGAGCTCTCTCTCTATTTCTCTCTCGCACGCTCGCTCATGCACAAGCGAATATTTAGATCCGGGGCTATTCATAAAACATTCGGGGCTGTAGCCTAAGACACACAGGCCCAACAACGCCACTGATGGGCGTTTCTAGAGAAAGCTGTAAGATGGCTGGAGGTAGAGCAATCGGCCCGTTCCTAACAGGCCCGTTTTGAACTGGCACTGCACTAGTAGAATTAAAAGGCTCAAGATGAATGTAAGGATACAGAGTTGGTTATGTGACCGTTAAAATACTGTGTATTGACAACGTTGGGCTATATTCACTTAACTTAGGTATAATTTGTCAAATTCATCAAATGTATTAAATATGGGGATAAATGGTGTGCCATTTCTATTTCAACAGGGTCCTTAATTACCAGGGTTAGGTCACCTGGTAGAGCGTGCGCCCTATGTACAGAGGTTCAGTCCTTGTCGCAGCGGCCTCAGGTTCGGTTCCGACCTGTGGCCCTTTGCTGCATGTCATCCTTCTCGCTCTCCCACTTTCCTGACTTACCGTTTTTCTTGATTGCTTTGACCTGCTTAAAGAAACTGGGATCCACTCGGTTTTCATCATCACTGTCTCAGCAGAGCAGAAGACACCTCTTGCAAATGTGTTAACCCTTTCTCATTGGATTGACACATTGTCCCCACCCTTTTGCAGAACAGTTAACACGGATGTCATTCAAGCAGTCCAAACTCCATTGTTTTAGCTATAGTAACCAAACAGAAAGCATCCGTTCCTAACTATTAGAAACTACCTACATCAGTATGAAATCACTGAAGCACCTGTTTGACACTCCTTCACACAAAACTTCAATTAGCAATCAGTCTGCAGGGTTAGGCCATGTGGCCCCATAGATCAGTCTGCAGGGTTAGGCCATGTGGCCCCATAGATCAGTCTGCAGGGTTAGGCCATGTGGCCCCATAGATCAGTCTGCAGGGTTAGGTCAAGACAGAAGAGACTGAGTATCAACAGTGTCTATTTCTTATACTACGGTAATAGATGTTTATACTTTACTGTAATATATTTTATTTTAATTGTCTTATACGCTAATAGATTTTATTTTGGTTTGGTTTACATGTATTTTGTGTAATATTTACAGTATTTCAGTTTTCAGCCACAGTTTGAAAATAAGAATCAATGGAATCATTTTGCCTGCGTTTGAAGGCAAAATTTGCTTTTGTTGCATATTTTAAATGTTTTGACATGGTTAGAGCCTTTTGCAAACAAAACGTGTCATTTTGACCATGAGTGCCACTGTTTAAGCCTGTATGTTAACTGTTTTGAAAATGAGTTTGAGTTGACTGCTGCATCAAAGTAATCAAGAAAAACTGTAAGCTGTCCTATCAATAAAGTCAATAAAAGCCACCAAAACAAATGACCATGGACAATGGACTTTGGCTGACATGAGGCATCCATATTTTTAAAAGCCAAGTCAGATACTTAAAGGATAGATTCAGATTTTTAAGTCTGTCTTAAATAATAGGTTCACAACTGTTAAAGTATGTCTTAAATCAACAGGTGGCCATATGAACATTGAAACAGGATTTACTTGCTGGGATCATTCCTTCTGTTCATACTAGCCATCAAAGCTGTGGTAGGCAATTTGTTTTTTTGTGTCGTTGGGCAAATATCCCATAATATTTCAGCATATTGTAATTCAAGTGATCTGAGAGCTGCAGGAAGAGGTTTCACTCTACTTCAAATCCTGGTGTTTTTTTGCTTTCTACCCACTGCAGCTTAGAGAGATTCTTTCGCAAAGTAATATCAATGCAAGTGATGGGGAACAAAATCCACAGTCCTCTCTCTGTGTAAAAATACATTACCTGAGGCTTTTATATGAGCCATCCAATTTAGACAAGTACAGTGGATATCTTCCAAAGTTACCATGTTTTTAGCACAAAACTCTACAACAACTTTTTGTTATGATTCTTCCACTAGGACAACAGGGAAACCCTACATGTTATACTTTAAAATACTGTCAAGTTGAATTATATCCACTTAATGTGTCTAAAACAGACAGCTGAAGCCTTATATTAGCTTCAGCTGAACTTCAGACTGCATTTATGCACAAAACGAGCACCGTGGATTTCGACCATCTCTTCTTACATGTACAGAAGTCACTCGACAGAAGGTATTTCTTGCAGTCAGTATGATAAGGAGGGATGATTAGAGCAACCAATAACACCTTGTGAGTGTTGTATTAAGAAAGTAAAACTGGGAGCATATCCTTTTAGTTTTGATTTGTTTTCCCAGCATGTTTTTTTGCACGTGAATCTGTGGTGCAGCCCCTCAAGACTAAATCAGGTTTTTTTTTTTACCTTAAAGTCTTGCCCAGTGCAGCCTGAACTCCATTTTTTATAAGTCAGTATTCTCCACCACACTTCTCAAGCCTCCCCGCCTCTCTGGCTCTTGCTTTATATGAGCTGCTCTCTCCTCTCCGAGCTGCCTGCGCTGTCTTTCTAGTGTCTCCTTCAGGCTGCTGCTTTGCATGCTCAGCGACAGCCGATCGATATCCCGCCCTCTGTGTCTGGTGAGCCAGGCGTCACCACTGAAATAACAACCACTCGGCCTGTTTGTATAGAGCAGTCTCTCAACTTGTCCAGGGTACTCAGGAAACTCAATGCAAAACAATCATTTACAACAACGCGGCCGGCTGAGAGCACAGAGGTGGTGGAACTCATTAATATAAAAACAGATGAATAGATAGATGTTGGATTGATGTTAAGGTTGCCTTTAAAGGGAACCTATTATGCTTTTCCATATTTTCTGTCATCTGTAATGTTACAATGTTTGATTTTCATGTTAAACGTGGCCAAAGCTTCGAAGAATGAGGTAAATGTATTTCCGAGAAATCCCTGTAAGCAAAACCTTAGATTTCCCACTGTTCTCAATGCTCCGCTCTCAACGCTTTTTTCTACTCTCGGCTCCGTGTCACGTTACTCGGAGCTGGGTTGCTATGATTGGTCATCTGTTTCAGGCAGGCTACTAAAGCGTTTTTTTTAAGGCTAATGTTACGGTAGTGTTTATTGCCACAAGTACTGTAGCTACATGCTAACGCCAGAGAAGCTGTAATCTTGGCTACCAATGTTCATTTCTCCCCAGTTTCACTCACACTACTTAGCATTTGGTTTAAAAGCCTTTCTATTTATTTTTGACGGTAGAAAGTGCTGCTATATTCTATGACTGTCTACTGCTAACATTAGTACAGCGCTGCGGAGGAAGGTCTGGCTAGTCAGCACAGCATTCTGGGATGGGGGAAAAACGTGCTCTGGTTTATTGGAATTTCTTGAAACTAATCACAATCGTCTTGTGCGTGGAACACGTGTACGTTCAAAAGTTGTTTTAGTCATGCAACAGAAAACTCAGATTGAACAGATAGTCTAGCTAGCTGTCTGGATTCACCCTGCAGAGATCTGAGGAGCAGTTAACCATAGTCCTCATAAATCCACCAGAGTTTAGAACGCTAACACAAAGAAAGAGGAAGGTAACGGACATCCGGCCGAAAAGAGTTGGTTGTATAATATTTGCGCTGACCAACCAGAGCAGACTGGGCTTTTTCGGAAGGGGGGGCTTAAAGAGACAGACGCTCCAGCAGAGCGTCTCATACGCTCAACGTCGACTTCAAGGCAGCGCTGCGACCGTCGACTTCAAGGCACCTAACCCTAACCTTAACCCTAACCCTAACACTAACCATTGCCTAATCCTAGTGCCTTCCAGCGCTGCCTGGAAGACGACGTTGGGGGCTTAAAACACCAAACACCGTCTCATACAGAGGGTAAATATAGGAGCAGCAGCCATGGACAGTATGAGTAAGATAAAGTGTTTTTTGAACAATAAACCATGTAAACATGTTCTAGTAGAAACACATAATACAAGTATGAACCTGAAAATGCTATATAATAGGTCCGCTTTAAATAACAAGACAGGTATGTTAAATTATTTGGATTAATAAGTTCGACATGACATTCGTTATGGTACAAGAAAAAACTCCATATTGCAGCTGGGAAAGAGACACACTAAGACCCTCCTGGGACAGGCTGGGAAGCCCAGCGGGATGGTGGGATGTGTTCCAGCACTTATTTTGATAATACAACAACATACTTCTGATAATGCAACCCAGATGCCAGAGCTCCAAACGCAGGTGCTCTGCAGGTGCTCAGTGGGCCAGTGTTAATTGCTGCTAATTGGTGTAGCAACACATCAAGGCATATGTGGCCTGTGTGTATTAGAGAAGAGCCTGTGGTGACAGAGGGGATTGTCAAGTGTTTCAGTGCTAGGACTGTGTAAGATTATCCAGGGGCTCTTTGTTTCATTCACAGAAAATGAGATTTTTTTTTTAGAACAAAAAACATTGGTTACCTTTTACCTGTGGCGTCATGTGAATTTGTTTTGCCTGTATGAGGGTAAAGTATTGAAATAGAGTTTCCTATACTACAAGATTTTACTGGTTGAGGTTGTAGATATGGACGTGATTCCAATCAGAGAATAACATGACTGTCGCCCCCAAGAGGAATTCTAACGCTGGTGAACCATTTGTCCGTGCGACGCTGCTGTCGCGCTCCACTCTATTCCTATGGGTGCCGTCAAGCGACTTCAACGTGCACGCAAAGCATTCCGGGAAGGCGGCACTGCATTTGAAAAAATGCTGCGCGTTCAAAAGCTGGCCGATGCCCATCTTTATGCAAATGAATCCGTTGAACGCGCTGACTATCCAGTAGAAGTAGACGAAAATCTTTCAAACTAACCTTTGTCGATCTGAAATGAAGACAGATTCAGCAACTGTATGGCCTATTTCTCGCTTAAAATGTTTCGTATTCACAATGACACTGGGTTGAAATTCTCGAGAAGCCAGACCAACGTCACACGTTCGTCCAATCAGCTGCCGGTCAGGGGCGTGGAGCATCAGCCATGGATGTATGACGTCGCGACACCACAGTCGTGTCGCAAAAATGGATCAGCACTGTAAGTAATGAAAACAAAACTGTCGGCGCATCCACATGATATAAGCCTTCCGTGACCCCCCCCCCTCCACTTTTTACATAAGTGTATTATGAAAAATGCCTTGATAAAATAATAAAAAGGCAGTTGTGGTCTTAATCAGTCTTGAAATAAAATCCAGAGTCCTCTTTAGCTGAGACAGAGATACAGTGTGATACAGAAAGAATCCCAGGTTGAAAATCTGAACGCGATGGGCAGTGCTTAAGAAATAAATCCAACGTCATATGAACTCTTTCCGTTTGATCATAATGATAGCCATTGTATTGGCACCTTCCACAATTATTTCACGCTGCCTGCAACCTGCTCCCGCTCACCTGGCTGCCGCACACAACTTCTTTAAGGAGCTTGAAGGGGTCTGGGAGATGGAGCGAAGCGACAGCAACAGAGGAATAGAAGGGGAAAGAGTTAGGGGAAGATATAGAGGCGTGGGAGGAGGAGTAAGGGGAGCTGGACAAGATGAAAGTAACAGCTGTATACAAATGACAGGCTTCCATACCACACCACCGCCGGCACCCCCAGCCCCTGTCTCCCCCCCACCTGCGGTGATGTTGCCCTCTGCGGTCATCGAACAGCTTCAAAGAGCCAACCGAGACGAGACAAGACGAGGCGAGCGGGCCGAATCCTCAAAGCAACAGCCTCCCTCTCCTCCTCCACGAACACCACGGCCTCCGACACACACAGCAGCACAATCTGCCTGGTCCACGCCCCCCCCCCCCCCCCGCCGCATGTAAAGAATCAGGGGAAGAAATAGAGGAGGAGGAGGAGGGGAATGAAGTGACTTTAACACAGCCATATACTCGGTAGAAGTGACAAGCTCTGCTGTGAGGTGAGATCAAGTATGTTCATGTATGTTTTTTTACTTCTTTTTTTTATACTGTATGGCATGAAAAGCCCACACGCACTAAACTGATATAATCAATATGATGCAGTTTATGAGATCAAATATGACTACAAATTGGATTGACAGGTTGATTGTGAGAGACATTAAAGAAACATTTCAACATTGCGTTGTCATTCACTACAAATCACACACACTCTACAATTACATTTCAGTCAAGACCACTTTGTCAAAATAGATTCATTCATCTGCAATTTGTATTTGGCGGTATGGCTCTGTTCTGGGGCCTCCCCGCACTTCCACGTGCATACGTGGAAATTATGAGGCAGGGAGAGCACACCTCCCTGCCCTTCCATGTGCATGTACCGAAAGCCTTAAGCGGGGAGAGCAGCAGTGCAGGATCCCCATAGGGTACAGAACAGAGCAGCATCAATGACAGAGACACGACATTGATTAAGTCAGACGTGGTGAAGGTGAAGGTGTAAGCGCTAGCAGAGATGCAGCAAGGTAGGCTGGGAAAGGCAAATAGAGCACGCTATTTGGAAATCCAATCAAAAAAGGGGAATCAGCTGAGCCATCAGCTGGTGTGCTGGCTCAGGAACTGTCAGCTATGAGCTGAGATAATAGCCAAGCTTGACTACGTGACCTGCCAGAACTTATGCTATGCTTCATTTTTCAAAGCATGCTGTGATTTTTATTTTTATTTTTGTTTGGTATGGAATTGAATGGAAACCAATGAAGCCATTGCTTCTCTACCATGTTATAATTAACTTCTGCACACTCAAGTCTTCAATCAGTGGCCTGCTACAACTACTAGTACAGTAGGTTCAGAGGGCCTCCTGAGCCAACTAGAATGTAGACTAGGGCCGGACTGACTCATGTATGGTAGTGATAAACAAATGATAATGGCCGTTCGATCGGCTGTTTTTGCCCGCTTTGCGGTAGCAAAACACACTGCAAAAAAAATGGTATGACCTTCATAACTAACTGTAGAGATCTGAGGAGCAGTTAATCATAGTCATAGGAGTTTAACATTACAACACAAAGAAAGAGGAAGGAAACGGTCATCGGCGAAAAGAGATGCATCCGGCGGAATTTCCTGCAAGCAATCCCAGAAGTTGAACGTCGAGGATACAGACTAGGTAATCTCTGACATTAAACAGCTGTTTTTTTTATTGCTGTCATATGATTGAGTTATATGATTGCAATCATAAATGCACTTTGTTTTGAAAAGACTGCACTCTATTACTTATAATTAGATTTTCATACTGTACAGAAATCAATGGAAGCAAATGGCTGCCTGAAAGAAAAGGAAAACATAAAAACCTTCTTTTCAAAGGTCAAGAAGTACTATGAGCATTCCAAAAATTCCACTATTTTCATTCAAATTTTTTTTCATCAGCTATAATTATGACAAACTTGACAAATTGCATATAGTGCAGTAAAAAGATAGCCAATACTCCATCCCAACTATGAGTATCTGTGGTTAAATTGCATATGGCAGTTTCAGTCCAAAACTGTCAGTATCAAAGACTCGTATAAACTCGATGCTACTGTGCAGTAGAGAGTGCTGGCATAGGTGTATGTGTGTGACAGATGAGGAAAGAGACTGATGAGGAACTAATGCCAATTTTGCTGTGAAACAGATCAACCTGAACCCTCTCCCCTTCCCCTCCAACAAACCTAACTATCTTGATCAGAAATGACAGTCCTTGGTGGCGGGCCAGAACCTTTACACCACAGACACATGGGATATACCTTTCCAAAGAATAACAGGGTAGGGTAATCACTGAAAGCCATGTTGTTGTTTTTTTATCTTTTTTATTTATTTCAGGATATCATATCAGTATCCCATCCTCTCTTTTTTTTACCAAGCCACCTGAACCTCCTTAGTCTGGATGATGGAGGAGGAGAAGGTATTTTGATTTGAGGATGTCATCATCGAGACGAGAAACTGTCTCGGTGAGCTCATACAGCACCACCACCTTCAAACAAACACACAAACACACACACCTGCATGCACACACATGAACACTAACCCCCTCACTCACTAAGTCCCACCCTTCATTGGCCTGGGTTGGAAAAAAAAAAGGCCGGGTGTGTGAGAATCTCATTACTGCAACACAAAGCAGAATTTCCTCTGAGGATTGGTGTGTGTGTGTGTGTGAGAGAGAGAGAGAAAGAGAAAGAGTGAGACAGTGCTTGTGTATGCAAAAGTGAAATAGAGAGAAGGTGTGCATGTGCGGGCATAGCTATCTCAGAGTGTTTGTGTGTGTGTGTGTGTGTGTGTGTGTGTGTGTGTGTGTGTGTGTGTTAGGCAAGCTCAATCAGCAGCAGGCTGATGGGGAGGGAGACCGAGGCAGCTGGGGCCTCCTGCCCAGGCCTTCAATTTCCCTCCCAGTCCAGCCACTGGAGTGTGTAATTACTATGGGGCCGGCCTGGGGGCTGGCATGGAAGTGCAAAGGCACACACACGCGTGCGTGCGCGCACACACACACACACACACACACACACGCACACACTATCCCTCAGTATTCACCCTTCCGCAACCACTACCTCCCCCAAGTCACACACCTCCCACTAATAGCCCCCACACACCCATGATGGCCACGCTCACACACACACACACACACACACACACACACACACACACACACACAGTTAAGAAACATGTCAGCCTCCCTGCCCTGGCCTGTAGTTCATCCTGATGCCCTGTGTTGCCCTGGGGTGGCTGAGCATCTATGATCCGCAACTGAGAGCACACTATGAAATCCCTCTCAGCTCTTACTTCACAGACACGCTGGAAAGTATCCACTCCTCCACCATGACACAAAGTATAGGTTCAATATTAATCTACACTGTATTTCTTCTCGAGATTCTCTGCCAAGTCAGTTGGGTTTGCTATTTGTTGTGTTAGCACTGAAAAGGTGTTTTTGTAGGTTCACAGTAACAGTCTTTTGTATGTATGTATTTGTTTCTGTATTTATTGTTTATTTCATATTGGCGTTGAATTTGTTAATAGTTTGTTTGTTTGTTTATGTATGCACCATTCACCAATGCAAATGTGTTTCCCTTCACAGTAGCAGAGAACACAGCTGTGGTGGGCCTGATCACAGACCACAATGAAAAGGCCTACCTGAAATAAGTAGAGGAGCTGACCCGCTGGTTTCAGGACAACCTACTCATGAATGTCAGCGAGACTAAAGAGATGATCAGCTACACCCCCCTACTGTAATATCATCAGGTCATCAGGTTTTGGGCAGTGGTAGATTAAAGGTTAGAGAAGCGAGCTTCTGACCGGGAGGTCGTCGGTTCAATACCCAAACCTACAGGATAAATCTGGGTGGGGTAGTGAAAGAGCAGCACTTGTCCCTCCTTCATTACCACCACTGAGGTGGCCCTTATCCTAAAACAAAAACCCCATCAGACTGTGGTTGTACTGGGCAGCTTCCGGGTATGAATGTGACAGGTCGTCGTTGCAAATGAGAATTTGTTTTAAATCGACTTAACTGGATTAATAAAGGTTCAAAAAAAGATGTCGTCCCTCTCCCTCGGTGGAGAGGATGGACAGCTTCAAGTACCTTGGTGTCCACATTACTGAGGGTCTGACCTGGACGCTGCATACTGATTGTAGTAGAGTGGTGAGAAAGGCAGAGACTGCTTCTCGCTATATGTTTGTAGCTATTTCATGTAGCAGTAGTCCTCAACCTCACACCACATACCTCTATTCTTAACAAGTTCAACGTTTCAAACACAAAACAACCACAGCTCAGGGCATGGGCGTAAATCTGATCTCACAGTAGGGGGGGACAATAAACATAAAATTTCGGAAGAGCAATTTTTGAAGAGGACACAAATAATACAGCCAATTATACTCATAGAGGACGTGTGTACACAGAGGAAAGCCTTAATACTATCATTAGAGTAGCATGGAGACTGTACCATTATCCTTCTTTTCAGCGTTTCTCTTGATTCAATGAAAAAGCTGACTAAATTGACCAAAATATTCTTCTTTAAAACCATGTATTTATTTTTAAGTTGTTTACAATCAAGCCACAAAAATACCTTAAAACATAATGACTTATTTTGAAAAAGTGTCCCCATATAAAAGAAATACAATGCTTTTGTACACTTGTTAAATTAGCTGATCATAATGTAAATTAGTGAGCCACTGGTAAAGCTCATCTGCTCACACTGACAGACACACACCTCCAAAAATATGAACTGAGCTCAACACACTTACCTGAGACTCTCCACCTGACTGTCCCTGGTCTCCCTGAGACTCTCCACCTGACTGTCCCTGGTCTCCCTCCTGACTGTCCCTGGTCTCCCTGAGACTCTCCACCTGACTGTCCCTGGTCTCCCTGAGACTCTACACCTGACTGTCCCTGGTCTCCCTGTTCCTCAGTTCTTTCTGTCTCCTTTGCCTGTGACATAGTGTCGTTAGTATTTCCATAAGCACCCATTCTTATAAAGATGTTACCAAATTGTCTTGCTATGAGGACTTATTGTACTTACTTGGCGTTTTGGTGTAAGCTTACTGAAAAAGGATCTTATGCCTGTTTGTCTTTTCTCTGTCATTTTATCTGGGCAACAACAACACAAATCTTTAACGTCAGATGTCTAAATATGAGTTAGTTTCATAGGTTCACCACGCGGTCATATTATAATTATAAAATGATCTTGCGTCCTCCACATAAATATTAGGTTTCTTCTGGGACAGAGGATATATATTTATCTGATCAGCCACTTAACTTCATATTCATCAAAACACAAATGTAGATCTTCAATATTAACCCTAATGTCAGTTCACACACATAACGTTAGGCTTATCGCCGTGGTAACGTTAGCTAGTTGTAGTGGGTGCATTTCTATCCACCAAGCTATTAAATAAGCTAGGTAACTTTACATTATATTACACTAACATAGCGGACTTTTTGTCATGACTAATTCATTAATTACTCAGCATCATTTCTATTTGAGAAAAGAAAAACTTCATCCGATGTTTAATGTAAATAAAATAGCCTTGAACCGCCTATTTACTACTGTCGCTACCCGATGTGACTGTGAGCCTAGTGCAGATCCTGATGTACAGCAGGCAGTGGACCAAACCACTGTGAGGCAAGGGAGGGGGCACTCAAAATGTTTCTAAACTTAAAAAGCATTTTTGGGGGTTTGTATTGTTTTACTACTTACACAGATATTTTAAGTATACATCATTATGTTATTTACAATACACAGCATTGTTTTAATGATATTTCTAGGGGGGGGACAACCATTAGATGGGGGGGTCCTGACCCCCGACCCCCCTGGGATTTACGCCCTTGGCTCAGGGAGCATGAAGATCAGAGAGAGTGAACTCCTCAGGTGTGCTCCTTTGATTAAGGGGCCCTGAATGTTGATTGGTCAGCTCAGAATATAGGGGAACGGTGATATGCGTGGGCTGGGCTGCACAGGTGGAAAGCGATCATTGTTTTAGCACCTGGAGGGAAAACAGGGGAGGGGATGAGAAAGAAAAGCAGGACAAACAGGCACTCTGCCACCCTGCCTGGCACATTAAAATGTTTGTGGCTGCAGCCGCTGTGCAGTTTATATTGTTGTAGACAGCTCCATGTTGGCTGCTCTGTTTTATTCTGCTATTGGTTTTATAAGAAGTGTCAGGTTATTTAATTTATGTTTTAGCTTAATATTGCTTTTTCAACCCGCCTCGGTTGTTGTCTAAGTTTTGCCTCTGTTTAGTCCCTCATAGCCAGCTCTATCTCCACAGCGCTGTGGAGTAAGGTCTGGCTACACCACAGATACATTCTGGGATAGGAGAAAAAAACACTCTGGGTTGTTTGCATTTCTTTAAACCAATCACAATCGTCTCGGTCGGTGCTAAGCTCTGGACGCAGCGACGGTGGCTCTGCAAAATAGTCTCGGGAAAGGAACTTGTTTTGGTGGAACGTTTGCACCCCGTAAAAGACAATGCCACAATATTTATGAAGCTAACAGTTCACACAATACAGTAACGTGAGCTATTTTACTTAGCTGGATACATGGTTAAACCTCATTGGCTCTTACCGGTGTATCTCCGTGTGTACTTCGTCCACAGCAATCCCACCAGTCAGTCTCAAAATGTCCCAGTTAGAGAGGAAATGCCTTAAAGAGCCATCCACTCATCTTCAACCACTTATCCAGGGTCGGGTCACAAGGGCAGCAGCTCCAGCAGGTAGACCCCAAACTACCCTTTCGGGAGCCACAATAACCAGCTCTGACTGGGGGATCCCGAGCCACTCCAAGGCCAGGGTGGAGATATAATCCCTCCACCTAGTCCTGGGTCTTCCCCAAGGCCTCCTCCCAGCTGCACGTGCCTGGAACACCTCCATAGGGAGGCGCCCAGGAGGCACCCTTACCAGATGCCCGAACCAACTCAGCTGACTCCTTTCGACCCAAAGGAGCAGCGGCTCGACTCTGAGTTCCCCACGGATGACTGAGCTTCTCACCCTATCTCTAAGGGAGACACCAGCCAACCTGCCTTAAAGTTATTCTTTGTAAATCTTTACATTCATTCGTTCACCGAAAGAACCAAGCAGGCCTACTGACCTAGACTGACTTACTTTTTACTTTTACGTGAGTAAAATTCATTTGAATTTCACTGAATCCAAGTAGCAGAAGTACATTCTGTCAGACAGACCCCTGCAGAGAGTTCAGTCTAGTCAGCTATAGAGTACATAAGGTAACTAATTACTGCTGGTGTACAGTGGGCAATTGGTACAGGAGGATGTGTGATTTATTTTTTTTGCTCCTGATTATGAAATAGATCAGGTAACTAAAGCTGAGAGAGAGAGAGAGAGAGAGAGAGAGAGAGAGAGAGAGAGAGAGAGAGAGGATTCTTTACTAACAGTGACTGAGTGACGGCTGACTCAAAACGCATTGTTATAGCTTCTATAATTAGCATAAGTGCTTTCAATGTGTATTATGATATTACTTAAAATTATATACGTAGTTATGTTAACAATATTAGAAGTTGTTCCCAAGAAGTCAGTCATTTCCGCCCATACCGGTTAGCTGAAAAAACTGCACGACCAATTTTTATAATTTGATAAAAGGAACACACACGTGGTTGGATTTTACCGCTGCCCTTTTGATCACACTTGGACTTTTTCTAGGCATGTGCTTTTAAAAGTAGCTTAGCGTGTGAACATCTTCTCTTCTGCAGTGCATTCTTATTCTACAGTTTCAACTGTAGTTAGCAATACAGCAACATGACACAGGGGTCTTCAACGTTTTACAGGCCAAGGACCCCTAACTTGAAAGACGAACAGCAGATTTTTGTGTGTTTCAAGGCAGGATTTAGAAAATGTTGATGATTATTATTTGACAATCCACTGCAGAATAAATGAGTAATAAAAGAGTAAAAAGTTCATATTATTAAAGTACCATATTACGAGCTTTGTGCAGCATTGGCTCTCCCAGTTGTTTCTCTAGCTACTGGTGTGAAGCTACACTTTCTAAATCTGTGGGTGGGATGTGTGCACTTGTTTCAGCACACTCATAACAACAGGCAGACTTGAGAGAAGCTCCTTTATATAAGCACATTTTAATGGGACACACACAATGTGAGCCTGACAGTATCTAACAGAGACACTGTGTGGTTTTGTCATGTTTTTGATGCTCTTGTGTGTATCTTGTGTGTGCATGCATGTGTGTGTGTGTGTGTGTGTGTGTGTGTGTGTGTGTGTGTGTGTGTGTGTGTGTGTGTGTGTGTGTATGTTGTCGCCCTTGTCCTCCGCGGCCCAGCAGGAACACACACACAGTCATCAGAGGGCCCTGGGACAGGCAGACAATTAAACAGGTCAGCATGGGGTAACCTCTGCCGGCCTGCGGGGGGCGGTAGACACGCAGCTGGAGGTAGCAGGACAGGCGAGAACAGCAACACCTTGGATAGACATGCTCTCTGTTTCACAGGCACACACTGAGGGACACACACACACACACACACACACACACACACAGAGTCTTACCCAGCAGGAGAGAAAGATGATAGAGAAGTTAGAGAGTGGAGGAGAAGAAGGACCACTTCAGGACACTGACCTCAACTCTCCACCTCTGAATTTACACAAAGAGAGTATTTAAGAAGTTACCGGAAAGTTAAGAGATAATAATAATTTCCATTGCTTTAGCCATTGGCATAACTATTTCTTTATATGGTTAAAAAAAAAAAAAGAATGGACTTTGATGAAGAAACTGAAGCTTCCTTAACATGTAAATACATATTTAAATCAATTTTGGTAGCTCACCTGGTTGAGCATACTCCCCATGTACAAAGGCTCAGTCCTTACCTCAGCGGCCCAGGTTCGATTCCGACCCGAGACACTTTGCTGCATGTCATCCCCCCTCTCTCTCCCCTTTCCTGTCTTCAGCTGCCCTGTCAATTAAAGGCTAAAATGCCCAAAAAATAATCTTTAAAAAAAAAAACAATGCATTGGGACATTAAACACATTCATATATTTAATTAATTGTACTTATCATTCTGTCCTTGTGCTCTCTGCTGTTCTCTAACTCCTCTTGCTAAATGTAAAATATTTTATATTGTTCCCTTTATCCCTTGCTCCACTGAGAGTGTATTTATTCTCTGCAGAGATGTTACAACAATTAAGAAAACAGGTGCCTTACAGTGTCGAACAAACTTCAGCTGTGGCTCTTCTGTGATAGAACCAGATTAAAGCCTTTCTCTGTTGGCGTGGTAACTGATTGCCAAGGCAATGCTATTCTTGTTTGCTTTTGCAGCCGAGGCGGAATTACCTCGATTTTGTACAAAATAGTCAATTAAATTAACTGTGAAAGACTATTTATTTTAACCCGGGGATACTTTTTTCTTCTCTTTTTCTCTCCTCTCATAGATGTTGTGAGAAGAAGAAAAAAGGCAGCAGGAGAGGAGAAATTGGCAGGAGAACAAAGAGGGAGGATTTTGAGGGAGCTTCAGAGCTGGAGTCATACTGCCATCAGGTGGACAAAGGCATACCCTGCAGGGTGATGTCTGACTAAACGTGTTAAAAGTACATCAGTGGAAGAGACAGCAACCTCTGTGTTGTTGTTGTTTTAAATCACTGTACTACTTTCACAAAATGCATTATCCTTGTTTTCACCAGAGCCGTTATGTCATCAGATTTCATGTTTTTCTAACTTGAACTGTGTTAACTTTCCGGTTTTAATATTTTAAATTCTGGTTTGGGAGCTCTGTTTGGTCTCTGACATAAGTACTAGACCCCATTTCACCTGGTATTAACACACAAAATCTTATTTGGATAATGAAATCTGATCACAGGCAATAGGGGGTTCTTCCAACAATGTGCAGCTGAATCAGGTGTTATTTTCTCAGATCAAGAACAGCAAACGTCAGATGGAAAAGGATTCAATCACACTGGTGTGTGAACTTCAGTGAGACAGACAAACATCCCACACTACTGGTTGTATATTAGGGTCAAACTGGACAAAGACAAAACCAAAATACACACCTAAAACAGGTGTACATTTGTCATTGGATAGCAGATTGAACAGGATTTCAGATCAATCAGATGGAAGTACCACACCTCATACACTATAATCTGAATCAAAAGAACACCGATATATGTTATAGTTACATACAATCAAGAACAAAAAAACCCAATAATTAATTAGTAGAAGCATGACTAATTCAGTTCTTCATTACAGCTTTGAGCTGATCATGGGCCTTTGCATTTGTCCTATTGTTGTTTGGTCCGCCGATTGTGACACATTGCGATCTGATTTCACTATGCAAATTAGGCAGTGGTGAAAGGAAACTAAGTTCATTTACTCAAGTACTTGTACAATATTTATGTACTTGACCTTTACTTGAGTATTTCCATTTTGTTTTATTCTTCCACTCCACTACAGTTGGAGTCAAATAGAAGACTTTTTAATGCACTACAAGTTAAGTTTTTTTTAATGCTAATACTTTCCTACTTTTATGTAAGTTAATTTTTGAATGGAGTCTTTTACTTGTAACAGAGTATTTCTACACTGTGGCATTGATACTTTTACTTCCGTAAAATATCTGGGTACTTCTTCCACCACTGAAATTAGGTAGGTAGAGCCTTTAACAAACATGGTGGGACTGAGGTGAAGGTAAGCGCTGGTGCTATATGGGGTCTACCTTTCACTGTTGAAGGGGCTGAGGTGGAGTTGGGTAACCTTTTGTTTGGGAATCAGATTCTTTTCATAGAAGGTGGAAAAATGTACAGCTGTCATTTACATCTGTCTGAGACCAGATCAGCTAGACCAATTATACCTTGTCAATATTTGGTTTTATTTATTAATTTAAATATTTCTGCCGCCCCCATGATGAATTTTATGGAGTAATGACAACCAAACTGTCAGCGCGTCCACATGATACAAGCCTTCTGTGATCGCGCACCACCCCAACCCCTCCTCCACGCAGTTGCTAGTAGCCAAGGAGGACACGGAGGATTCAAAATGATGGACTCTTCAGAAGAGCTAATTATCTTCCCTCAAGTTTCTGTGCGCAAAAGTCGGCCAACAACACAATCTTACGCATACTGAGAAATACAGAGAGAGTTGTGTGGAGCTGATAGTCTTAATTAGCTTTGTATCAACTCATTTGGCAATGGCTTGAACGTAACGGACAATCATTAAAGGTGCTCTAAGCGATGTCACGCGTTTTTTAGGCTACAACATTTTTGGTCACATACAGCAAAAAAAAACGCAGTCTCTGTAGACAGCCCAGGCTCCACAAACGGCAACAAAAACAAACTGCGCCAACCTGCACCACCAAACATAACAAACCGTGTTCCAGTCAATAACCGACAACAAGGATTTGGGGGTGGGGGTTGGGGGGGTTAATGCGCGGAAGCACGGAAGGGAGGGGGAGGGGACAAGATGAGGAGGAGGGAGGGGCGAGCTAGCCTCTGTTTTGTTTGACAATACTTCGAACATCAACAAGAAGTGCCGTCTCCCAACATCGCTTAGAGCACTATAAAAAAGTTTACGCATTAAAGCTTTAAAATAGCTGTCAAGGGACATCCGGCGGAACTTCCACCGGCAACAGAACAATGCAGTAGATGAAACGTCTTAGATATAGACTATGCTTTATCAGGAATGTGTGTGTGTGGTTTGATCAGATTTAACTGACAGAGCTGGCAACATAAGAAAATTCTTCACAACTCCACAAATATCATCAAAATTTGTTTCAAATGTTGCTAAATTCAATTCTGATCTTTGTACGTATGTGACACCACCAGTGAGAAGAGCACAGATGAAAACACAAATACAGAAAACTCTGATCTGAAATAACCAAAACCTTTGGCAGAAAATGTGGGGTTTGTGTCAGACACCATCACACAGAGTAAGAAGATTGATTGAGGAAATAGGTTTTCAGGGTTGCCAAGTACCCTACCCAGTGGTTCTCAAACTTTTTAACATCAAGGACCCCTAAACTGACACAAATTAGACCACGGAGCCCTATCTGATAAGACTTTGTCCCAGGGTCCCCTACCTGATAGAATTTTAGCTTTTTGATGTTTTATTACAGAAAGTGGATGAAACCCATGAGCAAAATAGTCATACAATCTGTCATTGTGTTCCTTATCGATGAAACAGCCTGGTTTCACAGAATTCCGTGAAATGATCACGAACTGTTAACACCACATTATGTGGTGGTGGCACGGAATGTGTGAAAATTCCGTGTGGCCACCACGGAAAACAATGCCAATGGAAAGTCAATGAGAAGATGACATAGCAGTAAGAGCGACTATGGTAGCGAGTAGTATGAAAGACCAAAAATCTGCATAGGGAGGTTGGTTGGGGTGGTGGATGGGTCAAACACAGGACTTTCACCCAGGAGCCCGGGGATCGTGTCCCACGTGTCACGTTTCCTAAACCCAACCGTCACTTTCTTCTTTTCCTAAACCCAACCATCTCGTTGTTGTCCCGCGTGTCATGGAAATGTAAGCCCACCCACGACCTTTTCCTTAACTTAAGGGGCCGTGTTCATTTCACAGAATTCTTCCGTGGGCCCATCACGGAATTTTCGGCGATCATGTTCATTTCACAGAATTCATCCGTGGGCCCATCACGGAATTTTCAGCGATTCCGTGAAACTGCCACAGATTTTGAGTTAAGGGGCCGTGTTCACTTCACGGAATTATGTGAGATCAGGTTGGGATGAAATTATAGTGAAAATAAATGATTCCCCTTTTTGTTAGGGACCCCCTGGAACCCCTTCAAGGACTCCTGGGGGTGCCCGGACCCCACTTTGAGAACCACAGCCCTACACCACCTTGTTGGCCCATATGGGCTTACAACAACCAAGATGATCAACGACAAATGTTAATTTACAGATCCACAAATTCAAAATAGTTCGAAAACGGTTCAGCTTACAAAACAGAAATGTCTCGTAACCGAAATGATACAGGGTACTCTGTTTTTATACAAAAAAAATTTAAGATAATAGGAGAACAAGTATAAATTCATTTAAATAAGGGTCTCTTTAGGCCACTGCACATTTGGCAATGAAATACAACATTAATTGTATCCTCAAACACATCAAAATGTCTTTGTGCTTCAACTAATATGCTTTAACATGGGTTTTTCCTTATTCAGATAAAATACCCATGCAAGTACACATTACATCTTAATATAAGGTGTAAATAGGGTATAAAATAACGTACAACTCAATGATGTTTGTTAGCACAGTTCAACATGAATGAGATCTGTTTATCTTATAACAGATGTATCCAAACACCAACTGACATCCAAATGAAAATAAATAGACAAAAAAACACAATGCAGCGCCAGAAATATAAGGACTGCTGTCTAGTTAAATGAGGCATGCTGTGATACACTGCTGTGAAATGTGTATGACAGTAAGACAGAGAGAATTATTGTGACTGTGCGATAGAACAAATGATGTGTGGGAGGGAAGTAAACAACGCCAGTTCCTGTGATAGTCTGCAGAACACTTTCCATCTCATTGACTTTGAATAATTTTTCACATCAAATGAAAAGTAATTACACCACAACAACTCATGTTGAATGGTTTCCGGTGTGTATGTGTATACAGCAAGAGAGTATTTATATCGGTCAGTGATTTTATTGCTGCTCTTCAGACACTATATACAAAGAGTGGACTCTACAGTATATGGAAGATCATTTCAAAATGTACAAGGTTCTGCCTATAATTACGCATGCACACAGAATAACCAACATGTACTAGCCTATATATCCTCAAAATCACAAATGTGTTAAAGTGCTCATATTATGCTTTTTCCTTTATTGTGTTATATATATTTTTTGTACGTGTTATAGGTTTACAAAGTGAAAAAGCCCAAAGTCCACCCCAAAGGGACTTACCATCTCCAACAGAAAACACTGTTCACAAACTGCTCCAAACAGCTCTGTTGTAGTCCAGCCTTTACTTCCATGACAAACATGCGTCACTTCGTAACACATGTTATAATGCTCGCCTAGCTGCTAGCATGGCACTCTCTCATACTCTGCTTCTGACTGGCTAGTAGTCCTTACCTAGCTACTGTACATGTGCGACTCCCAACAAAGATGGAACAGAAGTGAGATGTCTCACTCTGTAGCTAAAACAGAGAGCTCAACACACAGGGTGAAAAGAGGAGCTGCAGCAATGTGCAGTACAACAAAAAATATGGTGTTTTTTGAAAATTAAACCATGTAAACCTATTCTGGTACAACCTCTAAATACAATTATGAACCTGAAAATGAGCATAATATGAGCACTTTAACATTTGTGCATTAAAGTGAGGTAAATAGGTTGAAATATCCATAACAATTGTACATTTTGTGATAAAAACAATACATTTGGCACAGATGTAGGTTATATGTTATGAAAAGATATACTGTAGATACCAGGCCGCTGCAAATTTGACCCATGCAGTCATTTTTCTAAATGGCCGCAAAACGTTAACGTTAACCGTTGACACAATACAGTAACGTGCCATCTACGTACTTCCGCTCAATTTTCATTTTCCTTAAGTACGTCATCTGGGTTTGCGGTATATTCACGTTTTTTTCCAGACAATTTTTACCTGTCCAATCAGCGAACAGAGGGAGTGGCTGAGAACGATCACGTTGAGGTTGTAGTTCCGTAATGGCGGCGGAGAAAGATGCGAGCAAAGCCATTCGGCCCGTTGTGGCAATGCTGCTGAATATCCAGAAGTTAAAGCCCGAGCAAGAACAATCTTTGCTGAGTATTGTTTGATGTTGTTTCCTGAAAAGAACAGAGTTTAACGGAGCGATTAGCCAGTAAATGAACTGTTGCCCATCCAGACTACAGGTTGCCTGAGAAATTTTGATAAGCGCTTCCGGTTCATTATGTATTTGTGAGGCCCTGTACAGACTGTGAAAACAAATTTCCCCAGTGGACAATAAAGACTTAAAGTCGCTTTTCCATTACGTGGTACCTGCTGGACTCGCCTCGACTCTACTCGCCTTTTTTGGTTTTCCATTACGAAAAAAAGTACCTGGTACCTGCTAACAGGTACTTTTTTTAGTACCACCTCAGTCGAAGTTCCAAGCGAGCTGAGGCGAGCCGAAAAGGTGACGTGAAAGCGACAGACGGGGGGGTGTCCTGAACAAACCCGCTATTTTTAAATAGTTTAGCCAGCTGTGGGTTTTTTTTTGCTGCATCCAGCTTCATTTGAAACTAAATGTGTCTTCTGGCTGTGGCAACAACAACACACCTTCCACGTTCTGTGTGTCGCGTTAGGTCACGGCAGTTTTCTGCGGCTGTCGCTTGTTTTACAGTTCTGCGGAGGCTCCAGGCAGAGCTTTCGCCGTAGCCTACGTACACACACACATGGCCGGCTCGACGCACGCACCAGCGCACAAGTATAAACATCAGGCCACTTACATAGTATACGGCGAAAGCTCTGCGTGGAGACTCCACAGAATTGTAAAACCATCTCAAGTGGCCTGATGTTTATACTTGTGCGCTGGTGTTTGTGTCAAGCCGGCATATAACGACCAGCCACGCTGAGGCGGTATTAAAATCTGCAATGGAAAACGGACGCACAGTGTGTCGAGTCAAGTCGAGGCGAGTCGAGCAGGTACCATGTAATGGAAAAACGCCATAAATGTTTTTGCAAAGCATCTGAGCAAGCGAGCTGATATTCTCTTAACTGTGACCAAGCCAACTTTGTTGACCCTATAAGGAAACTAAGATCAGGCTCCTGTCGGAATAGTCCACTTCGGATCACTGAAACAAATTTTTTTTCTTTTTTTTTCTTTCAAACACATAGGCCTATGCATGATACAAGAACTGAGGAGGAAGGTTGCTGGTGGCAAAAGTTGTTATCTACAGGTATTTGCATCCTTGAGTCCACAGCTCTGCACAATGTATAGTAACTACGCAAACATTTTGCTTATCACGATTCGTAAGTCATTTTGGGGAGCTGTACGGGAGATATGCTTTTGTGTATAATGCGCATGCTTTGGTCCACCTATCTGCAGATGTACACCTACATGGTTGTTTGGACAGTATCTCTGCTTTTCCATATGCAAATTACTTACATAAGAGGTTTGTGTGAAAGCAAGAATTTCCACTTGCTCAGACAAAAAGAGAGGTTATCAAGGTTCAAAACATTTGCAGCATTGAGTTTCCTTGTAAGGGCTTAAAGGTACAATATGTAATACTGACAGCTAGTGTTTAAAATAGTTACTGCAGTCCAAATTCAAAATACTGGAGAGAGTTGTCTCCGTCGCACCATCCTCCCCAGACTCAAAGTTCACAGGGGTTGAACAGGCTGAGACCGGAGCATCCACTATATGTTGTTGGACACTAGTCTCACATAGCCAGACATTACTCCACAGCACAGCGGAGTAGCTAACGTTAGATGCTGGCTATGTTGACAGTCATAAAAGCCCTTGCTCACGCGGAGCTCTGTAAAAAAAAAAAAAAATCCTGAAATACCATCTGTTTACCACAGCCTACAACCTCCTTATATAAATAATAGTTATTATTATTTTTATTATTATTATTATAGGCTGAGAAGATTCAGTGCATGTGTTGGAATTGTGCTGGTTCTCACAAACTGTAGTAAGAGCATGTCGCCTACAGCTCTTCATCCAACAGCTTACTGTGTCTGTTTCTGTTTGCTCCAATGCTCCCTTTCAAAAATTAAAAAAGACCCACTGACAAAAATGCTGAAAATGACTGCTTTGTTTTGTAGATTCATCTTTTGTGATCAGGAGCAGTCAGCGCTTAACTTAGTGACAAATTGTGAATCAGTGACATTGCACTTACTGTGACTGCCTGTGAAAATAACCACGCTGTGGTTCGGCAGTTGAACACTTTTAATGTGAAGCTCAGCAAATTAGCAAATGTTCAGTTTGCGTTGCTGTCTGTGAGCTACAGGTAAACACGTTGGATTCTATCAATAAGATAAAATTACAAACAGTATTACTGGAGTACATGAATGCATTGTTTCCTGTGAATCTCACTGCATATTACATTTTAGCATGAAAGGCAGACTTCGCCAATAATAAAAACTACTATATGGAAATAATTAGTGAATGTAAATACATAATATTGCAGAAAAAATGTTGACCACGGATAATATTAAAAAGGGGGGGATGAAATAACAAATATTTTAAGGATTTTAATCATGATGATGATATCAGACTCATGGTTTGAAGATGGAGTGACTTGGTGGCCAGATTACAAGAGTGATGAACACATCAACAGAGCTGTCCAAAAACGTGAGGAGCCAGGACGGCATGCCTTCAAGTCCTCCGGGCCAGTTCTCTTCGGGACCTCTGCCACATCTAAGGGAATGCGATCGTGGTCGTTACAGAGGTACTACAATAAAGTCTCTTATGAAGCTGTGCTTATTAGTGGTGGGCGGATCGATCCAAATATCGATAATGTCGATACCAACGTTGGTATTGATATTGGTCAATACCAGTGTAATGAGATCGATACTTTAGTTTTAGTTTCTATCCAGTATGCACTGCTGCGGTTTCATCACAGAGACGACCTTGCTGTCTGTGTCTGTGTAAGTGCCGCTGCTTTCAAGTGGCGCCCCTGTCACAGCGCAGAGCAGGCACACTTTGCTCCTCCTCCCCCCTCTTGTGATTTGATGTTGTACCATCACGTGACTCAGCGGCACCAGGCAAACAAGCAAGCAAGCAGTCAGGCCCAGTGGCGGCTAGCACCACGCACACCAGTGGTGTAGTCTAAT
The DNA here is from genome assembly GCF_031162955.1 of Sander vitreus. Taxonomy (NCBI): domain Eukaryota; kingdom Metazoa; phylum Chordata; class Actinopteri; order Perciformes; family Percidae; genus Sander; species Sander vitreus. Next base: position 8,690,023 of record NC_135857.1, read on the forward strand.
GTATTGTAGTGGGTATACTGTACCACATATATGTGTGTCCTCCCCCAGGGTTATTTTGAGCATCAAAGACTTCATTTCCTGCACTTTTATGCACAACTTTATGGTGGGAATATCTTTATTTATCCTATGAGAAGGAATACACAAATGACATTCAAAATGATATAATGAATAAATAAAAAATATAATGGAATATGAAACAGTAAGGGGGCTTTCACATCAGGGACCTAAGCCTGGATCACAAAACTTGACCCCAAAGCAACAAGGACAAAATAAAGGAGGATACTGGCGTTAGTGTAGGCGGAGCATTTGGGCCCGGTCGCTACGTACAGCGGGTCGATGAAAGATGAGAAAACGCTCTCTGCATGTTCTTCAGTGTTAGTTTAGTTTGCTGTCACATTACTCGACCCCGTATTTGTGAATACAAATATCTGAAGTGAAAGTTCTGTCATAAAACTATGTTATTGCGTATCATTGCACATTTTTAAGTGGGTATATAGAAATCCTGGATTTTCTTATATTTTCATGCCAACAATGAAACAACACCAAGCTGTATAATTTGTAAAAAGGCTGTAAGATACAGTGTTAACACAACAAATTTATACAAGCATATGAAAATTCTGTCCTGGGTTTTAACTTATTAATAATACAAAGGAAAAACCACAAAACCACTTAAAGAGAATGATAATTCATTCAGATTTAGCAATTTGATGATGCATCCACCTTAATTATTAAAAAGTATCGCTATCGTATCGGTGTCGGTGATACTGTCCCTGTACTTACCTGGTATCGGATTGATCACAAATTTTGCAGTGCTTATCAAAGTACTCACTATGTACCTCTCCTAAGCTCCAGTGCTACTTGTTTCTACCCCTACCGCCCTCAAGCGTGGGGTGGACTGGCACTGGACCTGTTCCTGGCTCTGGTAAAATCATTTTAGAACACTCTGTGACCATAAAAATGGTTTAAATATGAGCTATTTTGAAAACATTTGTAGTAAGATGATAATAGGAGAACAAGTATTTGATACACTGCCGATTTTGCAGGTTTTCCCACTTGCAAAGCATGTAGAGGTCTGTAATTTTTATCATAGGTACTCTTCAACTGTGAGAGATGGAATCTAAAACAAAAATCCAGAAAATCACATTGTATGATTTTTAAGTAATTAATTTGCATTTTATTGCATGACATAAGTATTTGATACATCAGAAAAGCAGAACTTAATATTTGGTACAGAAACCTTTGTTTGCAATTACAGAGATCATACGTTTCCTGTAGTTCTTGACCAGTTTTGCACACACTGCAGCAGGGATTTTGGCTCACTCCTCCATACAGACCTTCTCCAGATCCTTCAGGTTTCGGGGCTGTCGCTGGGCAACACGGACTTTCAGCTCCCTCCAAAGATTTTCTATTGGGTTCAGGTCTGGAGACTGGCTAGGCCACTCCAGGACCTTGAGATGCTTCTTACGGAGCCACTCCTTAGTTGCCCTGGCTGTGTGTTTCAGGTCGTTGTCGTGCTGGAAGACCCAGCCACGACCCATCTTCAACGCTCTTACTGAGGGCAGGAGGTTGTTGGCCAAGATCTCGCGATACATGGCCCCATCCATCCTCCCCTCAATACGGTGCAGTCGTCCTGTCCTTTTGCAGAAAAGCATCCCCAAAGAATGATGTTTCCGCCTCCATGCTTGGGATGGTGTTCTTGGGGTTGTACTCATCCTTCTTCTTCCTCCAAACACGGCGAGTGGAGTTTAGACCAAAAAGCTCTATTTTTGTCTCATCAGACCACATGACCTTCTCCCATTCCTCCTCTGAATCATCCAGATAGTCATTAGCAAACTTCAGACAGGTCTGGACATGCGCTGGCTTGAGCAGGGGGACCTTGCGTGCGCTGCAGGATTTTAATCCATGATGGCGTAGTGTGTTACTAATGGTTTTCTTTGAGACTGTGGTCCCAACTCTCTTCAGGTCATTGACCAGGTCCTGCCGTGTAGTTCTGGGCTGATCCCTCACCTTCCTCATGATCATTGATGCCCCACGAGGTGAGATCTTGCATGGAGCCCCAGACCGAGGGAGATTGACCGTCATCTTGAACTTCTTCCATTTTGGAGAGGTTGGAATCTGTTTGATTGAGTGTGTGGACAGGTGTCTTTTATACAGGTAACGAATTCAAACAGGTGCAGTTAATAAAGGTAATGAGTGGAGAACAGGAGAGCTTCTTAAAGAAAAACTAACAGGTTTGTGAGAGCCGGAATTCTTACTGGTTGGTAGGTGATCAAATACTATGTCATGCAATAAAATGCAATAAAATGCAAATTAATTATTTAAAAATCATACAATCTGATTTTCTGGATTTCTGACAACAGTTAAAGTGCTCATATTATGCTTTTTGGCTTTTCCCTTTCCTTTATTGTGTTATATATATATATATATATATATATATATATATATATATATATATATATATATATATATATATATATATATATATACATACATATATTCATGTATCATGACACTGTCATGATACATGAACCCTAACCCTAACTCTAACCCTAACCATAACCATAACCATAACTTGTCATGACAAAAACCAAATGACACTTAATGTCATAAACGTTTATGACTTGTTTTTAATGTTTATGACACATTAATGACAGTGTCATGTCACTGTTATGTAGATCCCTTCAAGTAAAGTGTAACCAAAAGTTGTTATAAGTTTTTTGGGGACGATACCCGCCCCATAGACCACAGTCTAACAATAAGGATTGCCCGATGCGATGCCCCGGACGTAGTAAAAAATACACCACTGGGTTGAGAATGACACAAAGATGATCGGGAAGATGATTGAAGCCTGAACGGGCAAGTGGGTTGTTATATGTTATACATGCCCAATGCTGTGTTTTGTCCGCCAGGCCATAGGGCAACCCTTATTCCTGAACCGTGCACATACTGTGTTTTCATACGGTGTGTCTGAGTATACCTTTATTCACCCTCTGCCCCCTTTAATATAATTAATCTCTGTTGATTTTATGTCATTTTTCATTGCCATTATCAATTGAGTAATCGCCTATTATATTACTCTTCGCAGAACTGAAGGCATCAGCCATCCACCACTGTCATTTCTTGGGTTATGTTATGTGAGGGTGACTAGTGCTGCACAATATATACATTTGTTATCGTCATGGCGATATCAACTGCCGCAATAAACACATATGCTGTGACATACCGTGAAAGACAGAGATTTTTTTGTTAGTTGAAAGACAATATCAGTAAAAAACTGCACTTTATAATGTAAATGTCATTCTTTTTTAATGGTGCCTTTTATATTCCATTCAAAGTTGTATTAAAGTAAATTTGTTCAATTAAAATAAAGTTGGAAAAGTTGGAAATGATTTCCTTCCACTTGTTTTAAATTCAACAAGCAGCAGAAAGGCAGAACTGAGTACACTTTAATATCTCTTTATTTATCGCAAGTAATATTCTTATCGCAATAGTCAACGTTCTCGCATATTTCCTCGTATGGTGCAGCTCTAGTTGTGACCCTGTTCTTTTTGTTCTTCAACAGTTATTAACAGACAGAAATGTAACAAGTACACTACACACACAGCCATCAGGCTTTTCAACACTTTCACACTGCCAATAGAGGGGGCTCATGGCCTAGGCTGCTGGCTGTCTCTCTCTCTCGCTCTCACTCTCGCTCACACACACTCACTCACATACACTCTCTCTCACACACTCACTCACTCACACAATCTCTCTCTCTCACATACTCACTGACTCACTCTCTCTGTCTCTTACTCATTCTCTCGCTCTCTCTCACTCACTGACTCACACACTCTCTCTCTCTCTCTCTCTCTCTCTCTCTCTCTCTCTCTCTCTCTCACTCACACACACTCTCTCTCTCTCTCTCTCTCTCTCTCTCTCTCTCTCTCTCTCTCTCTCTCTCTCTCTCCAAAGCACTGTACACATATCGACCCACTACCTCCTACCTCACCCTTGAAACTGTACAATAATCCTCATACCAACTACTCTTAATGACACTCCCTGTCTGGGACTGTGCAGTAAACCCTCAAAGACTATGTGGTACTACTCTTTGGCATCTTTTTGTCTTTTTCTCTGATCTTTATATGCACCTTTTATTAAAATAAAATAATAACTTGGCACATTTTATCATTGTACTTATTATTGGCACCTTTATATCTTATTGTATATGACTTTGTCTATCTATCTACTTATCTATGCATTTGCCTCTGAAGTAGACCCTATGAAGTAGCAGGAAATGGAAATACTCAAGTAAAGTAAGTATCTCATAATTGTACTAAGTAGCCTACATTACTAGAGTAAATGTAAACTACTTAATTACTTTCCACCACTGCTAAACGGTCCGACAGGCATAATGTATGAGATATGAGGATTCCGATGAAACAAGAGCTGAATAAAATATACAACATACATACATATTAACATCCACAACAACCTGTATACTGTATGTTCTCATTCAACATGTCTGCTGGGCATTATGCTTATAAAAGCCTACGTTAGTCATAATTTTAATCATGTAAAACAAAACAATACATAAAGGTATTCATTGTTCATATATAGGTTGAACATCTTTAACATATGTCATAAAAATATATTAGGCTATTGTTGGTATTTTGCATAGACTAGGCTACTTTACTTGGATTTCAGGGAAAGGATGTTATGACTGCTGGGATTATAAAGCTGTCTTCAACTTTTACATGTGCCTATAGTAATGTATGTAACGTGTACGGGCTACCTGTTCTTTACTGAACACGTCACGGTGCTTCACCTGGGCCAGCCAGCTGTGGTAGGAACACCTGGCTCGGGTTACAGCAGGGAGTGAGCCAGAGGGGCTGGACTCTGAGCCCAAACAACTGCAGCCAGTAACGTTACGCAGCGATGACTGCATGTCTCGAGCAACCGCCACAAGAGAGAGAAACAGAGTGAGCAACCCGACTTCAGGAAGACAAGAAACTTTGAACGGAGCTCAGCTTTTTCTCTCGAATTTGGGACAGAAGAACAAAAAAGGCTCTCATTTGTTTTGAGGTAAGCACGTTTTTAATTCACCCCGTAACGTAGGCTACGCACAGCTATCTGCGTAGAAAGAAAGAGTTTCATTACAAGATCCCGTATGTCTGTGTTGTGCAAGTTAGTGTAACTCTTTGAGTTTGTTCTAGTTAAGTACAGTCATGAAAACGCCTTTTTTTTCTCCTTTTGAATGGTTCTTTCCATAGTTCCCGTTTTCATTGTAAGGGGTCTTAATGCTAGGAGGAGCTTGTTCTCAAACTAATTAGAATCAGATGTTGCCATGTCTGGCATACGTCATAGTCTACAGCCTGCTACTGGACCCTGATAGACTGCTGCGCACCAGTACAGCACCATTTACCAACAGTCTACAGCCAGAAAAGTGGTGTAGTCTATGTATTGTAGTGGGTATACTGTACTGTATATATATATATATACACTGTATATACAGTATATATATATATATATATATATGAAGGGGGGGCATATCATAGTGGGGGAGTTTTGAGGGTCAACAACTTCATTTTCTGCATTTGGATATACTTTTATGCACCAATTTACGGTGGAAATACCTTTATTTAGACTATGCGAAGAAAAAGAACTCAGATGACAGTTCAAAATATATCCAAATGGAAAGTATGTTTTTGAGTGTCATTGGGCATTTTTAAGTGGGTATATATATGGAAATCCTGGAGCTTTCTTGGTGGGTATATTGCGTATAGCTGCCTATCACGTAGACTACACCACTGAGCCAGAGTACTAGCTATAGGTCCCTATGGGCCATTGTGACTTCATTAATAGGGATCTTATCTGATTGAAGGGTGTTTTTATGATCCTTCATGTGATATTAATGATGGGTGTTCACCATATTGTGTAGTGGATCACAGGGCTGCACAAATAATCGCAATTTGAATCAAAATCGCTTTATGGACTAGTGCAATATCCAAATCGCAGGGGGGTGCAATATTAGTTAAAGGCAATATTTTTGTCAAACCATTCCGAAGGAAGTATTGTGGTGCTGCAGAGACGTCGCGGCCTACAAATCCTGTTCTACAGACTAAAGAAAACATCTTTGGCTTGGTACAGATCCTCAAAAACAATCACACTATAATCAATTGTAAAATTTTTCAATGAAAATGAGAATAATGATACAAAAAAGATCATTCCCTCCAATATCGTGAATCATATCGCAATCGCAATATCAGTCAAATAGCTATTAGGTATTTTCGTGCAGTAGACTAGTAGACTATTGATTAAAGTAATGGTGATTTTAAAGCAAAAAACAACAACAATTATATCATTGGAATTCCGCATGCACTGTTTCGTCTGACTGCAAGTTGGAAAATGTAGTTGTATCAGTTATTTGTTTGACGGGCTGCTAATCTGCAAGTAAACCAAGCCTTCCTGTCGGAGCAAGATTTAAATGGAATGTATTACATGCTCTGCTCTGCTCCAATTCACAGTCAGGAACCAGCTGGGCTGCATTGTGTGATTCACTTGCTGTAACCTGTTGCCTAAACAAACTGCCCATATCGGTCACCAGAACGCCTGTCATTTGACTTTCTTCAAAGTAATAAAACCCATGCATGCTCTCACTTGCAAGCAGATACACAATTTGTCATTCTTTGGTAATGGCTCTGTGTGCTCTTGCACCTCAGCGTGCAGGCGTTAGACGGGTCACGCAGCTTGTTAGAAATGTCAGTTATGTTGTGTGGCACTGAGAGATTCCTGAGTCCCATGCTGTGGAGAACATTGTCGCTCTAGAAGTGAAGGAGATAGCTGGGATTAGGATAGCAACAAAAGATTACTTTCATTGTTGATTAATCTGTCGATTATTTTCTCTATTAATCGATTAGTTGTTTGGTCTGTAAAATGTCAGAAAGTGATGAAAGAATGTTGATCGTGTTTCCCAAAGCCCAAGATGACGTCCTCAAATGTCTTGTTTTGTCCACAACTCAAAGGTATTCAGTAAACTGTCACAGAGGAGAGAAGAAACTAAAAAATAATAGTCTATATCCACGACGTTCCACTTCCTGGATTGCTTCGTTGCCGCCGGAAAATCCACCGGATGACACTCTTTTCGGCCGGATGTCTGTCACCTTCCTCTTTCTTTGTGTCGGTGTTCTAAACTGCAGTGGATTTGTGAGGACTATGGTTAACTGCTCCTCAGATCTCTGCAGGGTAAATCCAGACAGCTAGCTAGACTATCTGTCCAATCTGAGTTTTCTGTTGCACGACTAAAACTACTTTTGAACGTACACATGTTCCACCAAAACAAGTTCCTTCCCGAGGCTATTTTGCAGCGGCTCCGTGCGGAGCTTAGCACCGCCCATGACGATTGTGATTGGTTTAAAGAAATGCCAATAAACCAGAGCACGTTTGTCTCCCATCCTGGAATGCTCTGTGGACTAGCCAGACCTTCCTCCGCAGCGCTGTGGAGGAAGGTCTTGCAATGCGAGACTAAGAATTTAAGATTTAAAAGCTGGAATCAGAGATTTTTTTTTTTTTTTAAAGACTGATAAATCATTTATCAAAATATTTGGCAACTAAGTGGTTAATCTTTACAGCTCTAGCTGGGTGAGTGCTAGATGCCACTATGCCAAAGTGGAGCCTGCAGTACCAGGAACCAAAAGAAGAATGAAGGCTGTATTTAAATTGTATTTTTTTAGGGATTTGTTATAATCTCAGAAACGCCTTAAAAGCTTGAGAAGTTCAATAGAGCTGATTTGTTAAAGCTGTGGTAGGCACTTTATTTTTGGCATCGTTGTGCAAAAAATCCATACTAATATTTCAGCATATTATAAGAGAAAACTAGACTCCTGCACCCCCTCTTGGCTCTGTTTTCAAGCTTCAGAAAATCTAGCCGTCAAGGGAGACTTTGGCCAATAACAGGTCATTTCAGAGAGAGAGGGCATTCCTATTGGCTGTTCTGCGCAAGCATTGCCCGTCCGATAGAGCTGTAGAGCTGCTGGAGCAGGTCTCACTCTACTTTAAATCCTGGCGTTTTTTGCTTTCTACCGCCTTTAGCTTTGTCTTTGGCAATGACAGTTGCTGTCATGCATATAATGTGCAACAGGTAGAACGCATTTCAGTGAATTTAGTTTGAGGTGCTGGTGTAAGCAGTATAAAAATAAGTACTGTGGATGTACTTTTTGAATCTGAGAAGTTTACAGTTGTTGAAGTCGAAGTAGAAGATTAATCTATGAGCCATTTACGGTATGTCAGCATAACATTTCAGCTCATGTGGGCACCCGGATAGCTCAGTTGGTAGAGGGAGCACCCATATATAGAGGTTGAGTCCTCAACGCAGCGGGCCCGCGTTCGACTCCGACCTGCGTTCCTTTGCTGCATGTCATTCCCCCCTCTCTCTCCCCTTTTATGTCTTCAGCTGTCCTGTCAAAAATAAATCAAACATCAATACAGCATATTACTTATTGGCTGTTTGGTCATAGTTTTCTAATCTATAAGTGATATATATTTGGATAAACCTTTTTGGGAAACTCTTCTGTGGCTGTGGCAGATACTGAAGATTAAAAAATCTAATTTACCAGATGATCTCCTTCCTAGAGCACTGTGACACAGGTTCCTGATGCTTTTACACAGTAATTACACAATACCTCCCACTTGCATTTACACAGTTGGCCTTTATCCTCTGTCCATGATGTGAAAGAGTCACATCATGAGATGGTGGTGAGCCAATGTAAACATGACTTGGATGTTATCTTTGTTGTTGTGTTGGACTTCTGGCATTAAATTGCCTTTGAGGGACTACAGACCAATAATATTCCATATATTTTAAAATTAAAGCTGTGCGAGAGTGTATCATCGGCAGGAGGTTCAGGTTCAGGAGGTTCTCCTGTGGGACATGGTTTTTTTGTTTATGTTGTCTGCATGATGACATGCAACCAGATTTAGGTTTTAGGACTCCATTACAAAGAAAAGTGAAAAGCAAGCCACAAAGGAAAGCACTTAGTTGTGTCATAGGATTTCTTTTTTTTATCATTCCGTCTCAGCTGAGTTCCCTGCCCAGAGAGGACAGAGGATCTGAAGGAAGGATATGAAGGAGGAACCAACAGGAGGGGGAGAAAATGAATGGATGCTTCTATGCAAATGTGTAGTTAAGCAGAAACTAGAGAATCGGTTAGATGCGTAATCTGGAATTGCTGGTGAAGGACATAAAAGGAAAGGGAGAGGGAGGGGCCGCGCACAGTCTTGGTCAGACACACCCCGGCATTCTGCAAAACTAATGATTATTGTCTCCCTTTCAGTACTCCTTCGTGATTTCATCTTGTGGTTTTCGTCTTGGCTTTTGCCACAGCTAATTGTTGTATGTTAAAATAGTAGTACCAGCTGACGTTGTAATCACAGCGCTGGAAAGGACCTGGACAGGGAGTGCATATGAAGTTTTCCAGGAAAGATCTCTTGAGAAAGCAAACAAAGTGCAGCAACAGATCAGCAAGCCTGGAACAGAGGACATGCAGCGCTGCAGTGGCCACAAGCTGTCTGTCTACTTCACATTGTCAGATGATTCATGTTTCTTTGTTCCAACAGTAATAGACGAGCACCCACTTTCTACTGAGTGTGTACTTTAAGGTGTAACAGTTGCATCACTTGATACTCTATGTGATAACTGCACGTCTGTTGCCTGTTCCTAAAAATCATTTATTTACTAAATGCCTTCTTTGTTGAAACATTCATTTGACAAAGTCAAGCCAAGGCTGCTGAGTTAACATTAGCTTATTTGCACAGTAATGAAACATGCTGATAAGAAAAGCAGAGGAAGACAAGATGCAAATTACCAACGCAAGCCGTGAAGATAACAAGAACAAATATTAAAAGAATGTATATCACAATCTAAATGACAACAGAACACAACACGGTGGGACATGATAGAACAAAAAGTTAAAAGTCATAAGGGAAGTTACGCGATGTCCTCTGTAGAGCTCAGCAGTTTGGTTCCGGAAGGTAAAACCCCGTTCATTTTCTCCAAAAAGGATTTTTAATAATTAGCCATAATGTCTAAACCATCCGAGGTAGACTGACCACGAGCTGTGAGGTTGGGAAACAAAGGTTTCTGTTCCTGTAGAAGATAGAAGTCCGTATGAAATCAACCTTGTTTTAAGAAAAACATGTTTTATTTGCGAAGTACATGGAGAAGTACTACACTACCCACAATCCTACGCGTTTTACCATGGAAATGTTCAGCGCAGCAGCGAATGGCTATAGCGAGCTGCTACCACCGAAGTCTATGATCGGTACACAGTCTTGTACCTTTTGCCTTTTTTGGCGTTTCCAAAATGTTTTTTTGTGCCGAATCAAATGTTTCATGGTGACGATTTATCTTGTAGCTGTTTGGCTTGGTTCCAGGCTTAAAACTCTTTATAGAAGCATTGAATAAAATGTCAATGGAGCAATTGAACGGGAAAAATCACTTCTGGAACCAGAGCGGTTCAAAAAGTGGGCTGTCATGGTTGAGCTCTATAATCCTGTGAGTCAATAACAGTTATTCATTTTAATAACATGCTGCTACACATGTTCTCTTACTAAGTACCTAACACTTGAGTAAAAAGAAAAAGAAACTTTAAGTATTAAAATATGTACTATTAATATCTAAAAGTAAATCAAATAAAATGTAGTTTTCATGGTGTACTGAGAGTGATACCAACACAGTAAAAGTTGTCGTAGATCAGTGGAGAAAACTGGGAAGGGGTGGGGTGAATGAATTGTCGGGCAGGAAGGGTTGAGTTGAGAGTGAGTGAGTGAGTGAGTGACCTGACCTTTGTGAGTGTAATCTATTTTTGTGTGAGCTGCTCTTGACAGAGATAATGTATCAGACTGTGTGTGTGTGTGTGTGTGTGTGTGTGTGTGTGTGTGTGTGTGTGTGTGTGTGTGTGTGTGTGTGTGTGTGTGTGTGTGTGTGTGTGTGTGAGAGGTGAATGCCTCACAGGGAGGAGTGGTGAGGAATGTGCTATTATCTGGCTGTGCTTATCCAGAGGTTGGTCTAGTTTTGAAGGTGCATTATAGGTGTACGTGCACCTATTGTATCAGGCTCATTAACAAAATGGCGTGGCAACAAAGATAATTGTCCTCCCCATTTCTATTTATGCCCAAATTAAAAAAAGAAGCTTAAAGGGTAATTCCTGTTTGTTTTAACCTGGACCATAGTTCACCATGCATTGGTGTGTATGTGACTAATGTGAACAAAAATCTTTGAAATTGGTCCAGTATGGAGCGAGAACGCTGTAACCAGCAGTCGCAAACCAGGCGGCAATGTAACCCTATTGGACAAATGCACATTGTCAGTTTCCATCCACTAAAAGTGTTTGTTTTGCCGCTGACAGGCTCTGATTATTATTCTAAGTGTCTGACAACATTATGGAAATCGCTACAGAGACAGAGCTTTTTGTTAAAGAGTAAGATCCTTTTTCTTTAAAGCTTTAGTGTGTAACTTTTTGATATTAATGGACGTCCGTTACGTTCAAGCCATTGCCAAATGAGTTGATACAAAGCTAATTAAGACGTTCAGCTCCACACAACTCTCTCTGTGTTTCTCAGTATGGCTATGTTCAGAAGATTGTGTCGTCCGGCGACTTTCCCGCTCATAAACTGGAGTGAAGATTAATGACCTCTTCTGAAGAGTCCATCATGTTTTTTTTAATCGTCCATATACTCCTTGGCTACTAGCATCTGCGTGGAGGGGGAGGTGGTGGGGTGGTACACGTTGACGGAAGGCTTGTATCATGTGGACGCACCAACAGTTTTGTTGTCATTACTTATAATTCCTCATGGGGGAAACAGAAACTACGTACTATAGCTTTAAACAAGAGCAGCTCTGAAATCACCAACTCACCAGACTCCATTTTAGTCATTTTAGCATGTATAGAGCCTGCATATTTCCACATGTAAATGGGTGAATTAAGGGTTTAATTTTAACGTGTTTCTTTCGATGTGTGAAGTTTGTTTTGCAATGATAAAATGTTTATTTAAATGGAGTCGGGTGGGTTTGGCAATGCCAATAACCATTAGCGATTTCAGAGCTGTTTAATGTTAAACAAAAAGGATCTTACTCCTTAACAAAAAGGTCTAGCTCTGTAGGGATCCTTTCCATAATGTTGTCAGACACTTAGAATAATAATCTGAGCCAGTCAGTGGCAAAAACAGAACTTTTAGTGGACGTAAATCGAAGGTGCGCAATTGCCCAATAACTTACATTGTAGCTTGTTTCGACCTTGCTTAATACTGGACCAATGTCAAAGATTGTTGTTACCATCAGTCCCTTAGACACAAAAACATAGGAAAACAGTCCAGGTGGAAAAAAACAAAGTTGCCTTTTAAAGGGACCCCGCAGCCCAAAGTAAGATTTGTTTCTATTTCATCTGTTTGTCATGTACAGATACACACAATACAATCTGGGATGTATTTAACCTAGCTTAAAGGTATATTTGAATATTTTGAAGTGAGGTTGTAGAGGTATTCAGTGTGTTATCTACAGTAGATGGCGGTCGGCACACACCCAGTTTGGAGAAGCAGGCAGGAGTACCAACACGGAAGGAAAGCAATGTCCTGCTGTGGACGGGGGCAGCAGCTAAACGTATTTTAGACACCTAAAAAAAGGACCACCTTACAAAAACTAATACCAGTTTAAGTGTATGCTATATTTAGAATATGTTCATGGCTTTACCTTGCTGTCAGACAGCCCTTTCCTTTCCATACAAGTTTCCCTCCTCTCTTTTTTCACAGTCTCCCTCCCTGCCATCTTCCATAAACTGTTGAAAGTCTGTCCCAAACAGCTGATCTACGGCATAGCACAGTTGCGCTTATGCATGGGAATACGGAAGGTCTACGTCTTAAGAAATGTAGTGCCAAAGGAAAGGTCTGTCTGACAGGAAGGTAAAGCGTTGAAAATATTCTAAATGTATTGTACACTAAAACTGATATAGATGTTTTTAAGTGTCTAAACTGTGTTTAGCTGCTGCCCCCGTCCACAGCAGGACATTGCTTTCCTACCGTGTCGGTACCCCTGCCTGCTTCTCCAAGCTGGGGGCATGCCGACCGCCGTCTACCGTAGCTAACACATTGACTATGGAGAAGTTGCTCATACAACCACACTTCAAAACATCCGAGCTATCCCTTTAACACAAAGAGTTTAAGTAGGAGGAAACACCATTGAAAGGGTAATAATACCTTTTAATGCAACTACAAATCTGCCTTATAGTGGCCATTGTGTATCAGATCCTGCTTTGTATTTCCACATATATAAACAACATACAACTAAAGAAGTTTGAAATTGAAAAAAAATGCACAACCTCCAACAACTGTGGTATCGCTACCTGAAGAACAAGGAATGTTAAGGGATAGTGGGTACAAGAAAACAATACAACATTTATACATTTCTTACAGAGTAATTTCTGCAATACAATAAACTCAACAAGTTGAAGGTGTATTACAGTTTAAGCACAGCTGTGGTTGGTTTTTGAAGAAGGAAACGTTCCAAAGTAGCTCACAGAAATGTGATCACACAGCAGGCCTAGCGGTTGAATCCTCAGGCTACATTTGGATTCCTACCATTTGGAGTTTTTAAGTGTTGATAGCTCCAGTAGAAGAACTAATCTCCGTTTAAACTAAACCTCATAACTCATCAACATTCTCGTATACTGGACAAACAGGAGGCAGCGTGTAGACTCCGCCCGTTGCGTGGTTGCCATGGTAACATTAGTAGCTCAGTCACGGAGAACGAGACGTCGTGACCAATAAGATCCAATCAGGTGGCGAACCATTGGCCATTGGCCAAGGTCTCCGTTTGCGGCCGTTGAGACTGCAACACAACCAAGCTGATTCCAAACCAAAAACGGGTCAGAAGTGTTTCCAAATGGTCCAAAAATGTCAGGGGCTTGGAAACGCCAGAGCAGGGGGAATGAGAGGGGGGAAACGTAGCAGAAGAGATTCCTTTTTAAACCAAAACGTAGCAATGTCAGTGTAGCCTGAGAGACAGTGGAGTCCTTGTTTCTCAGACTCAGAGACTGACCTCACTTTCTGTCTGACTGTTAGACCATACTTGCATGGCCATTATTAGATAAACTGGGGCCGGAGTGTAAATGGGTGACAGGTGTGTTAGACTGACTCAACACACTTTGTTGAACATACGATTCAACTTCACTTGATCATATTTTGTTAGCTCGGAAATGCACATATTCTGTTATAATATTAGTACTAATACTAGCATGGCATTCATCTTCTCCACATGTACATGAATCATATCAGGACTAGCTGTTCTCTTCAAACATGTCATGAACTAAAGGCTCTCCACAGTATTAAGGCTTTCTATTACTTAAAAAAGAAGGGATGCACTCAGATGTTTTTAAGTTCATAAAGAAGGTGTCATACAGTAGTTACCTTGAACTTTACTTTAAGGTCTCTGTTACTTCTTTTACCGATCCAATAGAAATATGTATTCATATTTGACAGCCGTTGTCACATATGGGCCCTATTTTAACGATCTAAGTGCACGGCATTTAGGGCACGTCCAAATCCACTTTTACTAGTTTGACGGAGAAAAAAAGGGTCCGTGCGCCGGGGGGCATGTTTCAAAAGGGTTGTACTTAGTGTCTTGTACCTTGGTGCATTGCTATTATGATGGCGGATTTGCTCTGTAATATTGTCATTTGTAATCTTCTGCATGTTTGTGTGCTGCTGCGCTTCCCTGTGTGTGTGTGTGTATGTGTGCAACAAGCATAGTGTGCTCGGCGATGTGGATAAGCCTAGGTGCATATTACTAATGTGCTGTTAAAATAATGAAATGCTGCGCTAATGACTTTAGACCAGGTTTTTGTTGGTCACTGGCGCGATCACGTCCCGCTACCTCAAGATAGCATTGCGCCCAGAATACCCCTGAACACACCTCCCTGTAAGACCAGCACGCCCATGGGCGCAGGTGCTTTTGCTATTTCAACGACGCGGGCGCTGGACGGGAACTTGACAACTGCGTCGGTCTTAAACTAGCAAAGACACTTGCGTCTGGCTTTGCGCTGCCCTGAGCTGGGTGCAAGATAAGGCCCATAGAGTATATAAAATCAAATCAGAAATATTTAATTATGAAGAATTATTTTCCATGCTGACTTTTAATTATTAGACATACAGTGATTATTTGGCATTAACACATTATTTGAATATCTGTTTGCATCAAAAATAAGACTTAGCGCGCTCAACTCACATTGAAACATTGAAGACTGGGTGCTGGATCCTTAATGTGGATAATAATATATAAAGGTAATTTGGACACAGGTCACATGTGTGTCAATAAAAAGTATTGATTGAATAATTCAATATGAGGAAATGATTCTCACAGGGTACAGGGAGAAAGGTGTTGATGTGTGTTTGATTATCATTGTTTGTATATTGTTTATTTATTTAGATTTATTCTCAGCTTCCCTTTTTCATTTTATTTTATTTACTTATTTATTTAGATTTTTTGGGATTTCTGAATGAATTTATATTTTTGATACAAACATAATATCAATGAGTATTCTGGATAAAATAAATAAAAATGCAAGAAAATATAATATGCAACTGATATGAATATATGAGAAATAAATTGTATTTTGTAGGATAATTGGTAAGTAAAGAAGAAAAAATGGAAGAGTTTGAAAACAAATAGGTAAAAGTAAAGAAAAGAAATTATGATAGAGGAAGTTTGTTAATTATATAACAATGTTTTA
Organism: Sander vitreus; assembly: GCF_031162955.1. Classification (NCBI taxonomy): domain Eukaryota; kingdom Metazoa; phylum Chordata; class Actinopteri; order Perciformes; family Percidae; genus Sander; species Sander vitreus. Next base: position 8,705,781 of record NC_135857.1, read on the forward strand.
TGAAGCAGGGGTGGGATTAAATAAGTGTATAGCTTTTCCCACTCCTTTTCGGACATGTAAAAATCAAGTGTTTTGTTATGATGTATCTTTGTTATCTATATTATTATTTTCTGTATGACCTGATTTTCTGTTTTCTTTTACATGTTCGAAGAAAACATTTTTTTCAAAGAAAGAAAGAATAGTTTTTTGCACCCAGCCCTGATATATTGACCTTTTGTCATACACAGCTGTCTGGACTATTGGAATAATCTCTCATTCAATGACTGTGCACTCCACCTGTCTATCAAACGGACCAGTCATATGTCAAGCTGGAACACCTGGCATCACAAATAATTGAGTCAGCAACCAGTTTTTTCTGAAAGGGGCCTCAAAGTAGTGGGATGTGATTTATTTGACGTGATCTGTCACGTAAATCGTTTCAAGCATAACCTGCAAGTGTTTTTTTATTGCTGTTTGAGGAAACTGTAACTTGTTTGGGCATGAAGGGCGTTCAGGTTGTTTTCACAGAAAGTTGGCGCTTTGTCAAAGCGGCCAAAGGGTGGAGACAGCGGGGAGCCTGCAGCAGGAGAGAAAGGGTAGGGTTAAACACTACTTTCTTAGTTTGAAGCCACAGTAAGTCTAATTGTATTGCATCATAGTAAGAGTCAAAGGCTCAGTCGAATGGAATGAGAGGAACCCAGAGGGAAGAAAGCAGAGCCGGTTTGTACCTATCTTGTTGCGTTTTATTGTTGACGGTAAAAATACATGCAGTGTCCCATAAAGTGCTGAAGGGAAATCAGTCTTATGAGATTGTAATAAAGTTGTCAGTTAAAGGTGGTGTGAGATTCTTCTCCTAACAACTGTGGTGTGTTTTTTCTTTTTCAGGAGCCGAACGCTGCTACCTCCCAGCCATGAGTTCTCAGACGAGCTTTGGCAGCAGCATGCTGTGTGAGTTTCCTCATCCCTTGATTTGTCTTTGTCTGGCTCAGTGTATATTTGTGCACATGGGAGTGATATCCTGCGCTAATTGTCTGTGGTGCTTGGTGTGGTTTGTATTCTTTCTTTTTTTTGTATACTTTATTGCAATGTTCTATACCCTCTTCCAGATAATCGTTAACACTTAACACTGAGTCCAGTAGGGTAGGGTAGGAGAGTGGATATTGGGAAGTACCTTATTACAAGTCTTGTGCTAAATTGAGATATTTTATTTTACAGATTTTTTCCATTTGTATGTACAAATTCCATTTGTATGTGTGATGTCGGATTGTAAAGGTTACTTTTTCATTGTCTAATGTTGTTAACAGCAACAATATTGTTGACAGCCATGAATTTAATTTTGGTGGATGTGTGGTGTGGTTTGTATTCAGTCCAGACTATAAATGATGACCTTAATGCGTCGCTGGCTACAGCGGATGAGTTATCCAAAGAGTTCAACTCCCTGCTGAAGGAGGCCTCCTCTGAAAACAAGTCTGGGTCTCAGGTACGCACACACACACACACACATACACAAACCTCCAGTTGCAGTTTTATTTTAGTGAGCAATCATGTCATAGTTAGCCTCTAGCATGCCACTAGCATCTGTGTTTTCCATTAGCCGGTTTCTTTCATCATTCTTTCTTACTAGCTCAAATGTGTGTGGGGTATCTGTCCATATTCTAAGATAAATGTGTATCTACGACTGTACTGGGCAGTAAAAGTTAAACACCTTGTTACAGTTATGTTACGTACAACAACATATTCTATGAGTCTGACCCCTATTTTCCAAGACTCCCGCGAGCCATCGCGGCCATTCAAGTCAGTGCTTGATATTCCACCACCTGTGTCACAACGTGTCCCAGAAGCTTGCGTCCATTGTTGTTTATGTGTGAGTGACGTCAAAAACTGTAACTGGGCGTACAACGATCTGGTACGAGTTCACAGGTAGTAAGTTACAGGTTTAACTGTCGTTCCAGAGCACGTTCACGGGTAGAAGGTTGTGAAAACACGGGTTGCCTGGAACGCAGCAGTAGATAATAGTTTAATTAACACCTGATTATTCTGTAAAGTACTTGTAGAGACAAAATAATCTGCGAGTCGGGCAGCAAGACGCCCGGTGTGGTATGGCACAGCCGGAACGCAACGCAGGCGCTCCTGGTGGAAAATGGGGGTAAGCCATTGGCAGACTGTCAAAGACCCGTTGGTGCAGCAGTTGTTGAATGCCAAGAAAATAAGTGTTGTTTTATCCTTGTTAAAATCAAACAATGTGCATTTTTATTACCCAGCACATTAATGTAGTCATTCCTTATGAAGCTGCGAAGATTTATGGCTTTAACTATTAAATTAATCGCCAACTATTTTATATAATCGATTCATTGGTTTGAGTTGAAAACAAACCTGATTCCAGGTTTTAAATTTGCATAGTTTCTTCTCTCCTCTGTGACAGTAAACTGAATATCTTTGAGGACAAAACAAGACATTTGAGGATGTCATCTTGGGCTTTGGGAAACACTGATCCACATTTTTCATCATTTTCTGACATTTTATAGACCAAACCAATCGATTAATCAAGAGAATAATCGACAGATTATTCGACAATGAAAATAATCGTTAGATGCAGCCCTAATTCCTTATAGTATTTATTTCTAACAGATACTTTTTAACCTTCAGACCAGCTCTTCAGTCTCCAGAGAGAAGCCTCAGTCCACCATGCTGTCCAACACCTCCCTCACTACCAGACAGTCAGGTGGCAGCAGTAATGGCAGCTCCAGCTCTATGCCTTTCTCCCCGAGCACAAACACTTTCTATCCCATGGACTCTGCTTTCTCCAGCAATAAAACCACCTCCGCTCCGGTCTTCTCCACCAGCTCACACTCATCTCCCAAGATCCAGAGGGAGGCCCACTCTCCACTTCCTCCAACTGGATCTGACAGCTTCTTGTTGGGGCAGCAGAGCCCCAAACTGTCGCCTCATACCCCGAGGCGTTACTCCCCCTCTAGTTACGAAAGGAGCCCACAAGTCTCCATCAGTTACAAGGATAGAAGCCCTTCTCCGAACCCCACAGCTGCTTCCTTTGACCAGCCACCTAGGTCCGCCTCGGGCCTCCCGGTCTCCAACCTGCTGAGCCCGTACGACAACAGCCAGATGGGTCGCAGGTCGCCTCGCTCTGACAGAAGCCACTCTCCTGTGTCTTTCAGTCACCTAATGTCCAATACGCTGCCTCGCAACTTTGGCAGTTTCAGGCAACCTGGTAAGTGACTAGAGTTCAAACAGTTAGACGGAAGTTGTGGGCCAACTGAAAACCAATAGAAATATATATAGATATATATCTATATTCCAGACCCAAATCTTTTAGGTTTTCAAAATAACTTCAACTTTGTGTCATTTCCCCTCAGTCTGACCGGAGCGGCAAATTTAACGGAGCAAAAGTTCTATTACTGATGAAATATAGCTGTCATTCTGTGAACTCTGCTTAAGATAGGTTTCAAGATCAGTGATGCTGGGCGCCCAGATAGCTCAGCAGCGGGATCGGGTTCGACTCCGACCTGCATTCCCCCTCTCTCTCCCCTTTCATGTCTTCAGCTGTCCTGTCAATAAAGGCCTAAAAATGCCCAAAAAAAAAGCTTATTAAAAAAAAAAAAAAAGATCAGTAATGATGTGTAATGCAGAAATAAAAATGAGTCATCCTCAACATTAGTTGTGTTCTGGTTTCAGAATGATGAAGACAGTTAGATACAAAACAGCATGTTGTACAGATTTTTAGGCATTCTATTATCAAATGGCTTGAAAAATAGTGCATATAGCTGCTGTAAATTCCCCCGGACTTTCTGGCCCTCTGTTTTTTTGTGTTTCTTGTGACCTTATTTCCTCTCTCTCTCTCTCTCTCTCTCTCTCTCTCTCTCTCTCTCTCTCTCTCTCTTTCTCTTAATCTATCTTAATCCCAGATGAGGGTGTGCAGCAACAAAAGTGCTCTGGCAAATGGAATGAGACAAATCTGGACGTGTCCTATGAGAAGAAACCTCACCACGCCTATGACAGTTGGTTGATTTCTGCTACTTTCTCAACTTTTATGTTGTAAAAAAACCCTGTGAAATTGTAAAATGAGTCCAGAACAAACCATTTGGGAAGAATACCTGAGGAGCACTGCTACTGTATGTGTTTTCTAACTCAACACTTTCCTGTTACAGAGACAGAGTGGCTACGGCCGTCTGTGCCAAACAGCAGCTGGAGAGAATCCAACCTGGATGGCCCTCCTCCGGCCCCAAGCCCCAAAAAGGTGGGTGGTGTTAACAGAGAGGCTTTCAGTTAGGTACTGTGAGAGATTTAATTGTTTGGCTTCTGTGATAGCCCAAAACCACTTCCTCGAGTTGTTAAGAAGGTACAGATATCCGCAGAATGGGAGTTACTGCAAGTTACCTTGCATTGGTCTCCAAAGATAAGATCAGGGTAACAGACTGTGTGCTGGGTTGGGAGTTTCACTAGCCTCATGAACTGAAAAACTCAATCACAGCATGTCTCTATGGGACAAAAAAAAACATAAAAACTGCTGAAAGCGGTGTGACACACAGTCTATACTAGGCTAACTTAAAATAATTGATACCCCAAAAATAAGGACTTAGAAGTCGTACATTTCTTTAGAAAGTCCTACATTTAGTTCACAAAGGTTTTAAATTTGTATTGTCCTTTCATAGGATTAAATAACTCCATTGTTTTGTCACAAAGCATGTATGTACTATAATGAAATGTTGTATTAAATTAAAGTACTTGGTAAATAACTATTTTTATAGCCTCAAATCCTTTCTGTAATTCCGTAACATCCTATATACTTTTGCCAGTATGGCCATGAAGTTGGTATTAAATTTCATTCGAAAAGGTCCTAAAAAGTCTTAAATTTAACCTGTGGAAACCTGGGGATACCCTGTTAATAAAATCCAGACATCTATCTTTTAATATATGCCTTTTCACCATTGTTTCCGGGGGTCAATTCTTAATGTAAACGTTAACCTTGTGCAACATAAAAAAATATCTGAGGGTTGCTTCTTGCTTGTACAATTCCAAGCATTCGTTCTCTGAGAATCTCTTTTACATCCAAGCAAAATTGGTATTGTAGCTGAAATTCCCCTTGCCTAATAGCCTGGAAATCCAGACCCAAATCGGAGAGATTAAGGGTCTAGCAATGAGTAATGAAAGTGGCCCAACTAGAGGAGGGCGGATAACACAACGACCAATCACAACAATACACGGGGTGACATATCCAGAGCCCCATACGCTTAGCTACCAGCGGAGCTAACTGGTAGATTAAACTCTTGCCGTATCCGGTCGGCAAAACAGCAAAAACGTCCTTCTTGCAAAGGAACGATTCAAGCGGCGTCTTCTGTTCCTCTTTTAGATAAAAAAGCCAAGTCTAACTCGTTCATTGTAGCGGCCAAAGCCGTTTCAAACAACTGGTGTTCATCCGTAGCCATCTTGCAATGTTTACTAATGACTTTGACGTTGCGGTGCTGTCGTCATCTGTTTAGCTCGCCTCTGGCCCGCCTATATCAGATACACCGATGTGATTGGTGCAGCTCGGCTACAAGGGCATAGTTAATGAGCATCGTTACTCAATGCCAGAGTGACTCGCTGAGCAAATTCAAAATGTCCTCTCGCAAGAACTCTGGATTTCCAGGGTACTTGCCTAATCGGAAATGTAATCAAAACGGGACCATGGGAATCGGCCATCAGCCCTTTGTCTACCTGACACATTGTCTGATGGATCTGAGTAAAGTGTGATTTTGGCTCAATTAATTGTTGTTATTAATAATAGTAATATTATTATGTTTCACCCTTTAGTGCTGAGCAGGTAGGTTGATGATGAAACCTAGAAAGAAATGGCGTAAAATCAAAATAATAAGCTAAAAAAGGCTTAAAAGCGCCATAAAGCTGCAGAGTCATAATTATCTGTTATTTGGTCCTGTGTTTCTTATACAGTCACCTGATTCACTGGATTGGGATTAGATCAGAATGTGACCTCTTTTTTTTTTTTTCTTTCCTTTCCAGGATCCTCGTTCTCCATCTCTCACATTTCCCCATGGTTCTCTGCCCCGTAACACTCGTATATCAGTACCTCCAGATGTTTCCTCCCCTTACCCCCCTCAGCCCATCATCTCCCGTATTTCCATTCCCCCAACTTCTACTCAGTCCCGCCAGCGCAAGCCCATCCCTCTCTCCGTCATCATGCGCCTCCAAAACCCCCACTGGGGAGCCATGTCCAGAGTCCTGGGAGGAGAAGGGGGCATGGCCCCGTACCAACCGCCTGTACCCATCCCGAGGGAATTCTTCCACCAAACTGTTCCCCAACAACCACTGCAACAGCCACCCGAGCTGAGACAGCCAGCCGTATACCCTGATGGTAAAACACATTTAATGAGTGATTTAATGAGAGATGTAACCATACTCACGTTACTCACGGATCTTTTTTTTGGGGGGGATTTTTAAAACAAATCCCATAACTAAATAAATAGAAAAAAATCTTTTTAAATAAACAAACTAAGAACACGTAGTGACGTCTGAAGTAAAATATCCTAGGCCGTTTAAAAACTGCATCGCCATTCGTTTTTTTCTCAGCCGGTTGCAATCTTAACACATTTATGTTGTTTTCTAACTAATTCACGATGCATCAGTACATCCCTAATATTTAACATCTGCACACGTACTCTCTATGCTCACAGGATCTTTGTAACGTTGTATTCAAAATGTGCTTTGGTATCCGTCTTTGCAGTTCTGAACTCAGGCGATATAGAGGCAGAGTTAGAGCGGCTGGTCAATGTTCATCACATGCCTGTGATTTCGGAGAATCCCAGCATGCCAGAGGGCAGCAGTGAGGGTGCCCCCCGGCCCCTCAGCCCCACCAGGCTGCAGCCAGTGGTGGGGCCCGAGGCCCAGAGCCAGGACATCCCGGACCTGGAGGAGCTGCTCCGCCTGCGGGCAGAGATCCCCCGGGCCCTGAAGAGACGGGGCTCCGTAGACCAGTCCCAGCCCCTGAAGAGGGCCTCCCTCTACCAGCCCAACCAGTACAAAAGTCTCATCAACAAGCTTTTTCGCAGGAAGCCAGGTAGCGAGAGCAGCAGCTCCTCAGACGGAGAGGAATTTGCTACACCTCCTGCGCCTCTACCTACATCCACCATGCTGGGTGATTTCAGAGTAAGGAATGGGCGTCGAGCAACTGGACAAGCAGAAATGTGTCAAACTGTCAAAAGAATTGCTTTTAGATTGGTTGAAAACGTGATAAAGCCACATTAAGCATTAATAATTAATTACGATGCATTTAACACACTGTAAAGGTGAATTATTTATGTTACCACTGTACCACTGTTATTCAGGGTTTTTTTCCTGGCTCAGGATGGGCCTTTGGGTTGGCATATAACACCACACTTCAACGGTAGCATAATGAGGGTCCCTACATGTAAACCGAAGCATTGAGAACTTTGTAAGTGTACAGACAGTTTATTAAAAAGATTGATTATAAAGACAGTAGCGTTCATGTTTACATGCAGATGCCATCTTGGAAAACAGCCATGACCAGTCGAACAAACGCCGTGCAACCAGTAACCAGTAACATAGCTCAAACACTGCGTTCATGGTTCGACTGGTCATGGTTTTCCAAGATGGCGCCCGCATGTAAACATACTGTCTTTATAATCTATCTTTTTAATAAACTGTCTGTACACTTACAAAGTGCTTCGGTTTGTGGGGGACCCTCATTATGCTACCGTTGAAGTGTGGTGCTATTTTGAGCCTTGTTAGTGGTGGAGAAATAGTGATTAACCTCTGCCCCGACTACTAGCGTTACAAGCTAATCGCCGGTCTGCAGTAGCTTGTTTCAAGATACAGACACATTCGATTAGCATGAAAACATGTCCCAGAGAACGGTTGACGATATAATAATAGCGTTCTTTTCACTGTTAGTCTCATTTGCTGTTACAGGTTATTTAAGACCCTTGTATGAAAAATGACAGAGCTTCAGAAACATTAAACAGTTACATATAGTCACTTTAAATAAATCACCAGAAGTGACCGGTACAGAAGATAAAACTGGGATTAGCTCTCATATTCAAGTTAATGTTCTGCTTGTTTAACAGTTGTTTGGTAAATTGCTCTTAAACACATTTAGAGAGGATTTGAATTGCTATTTTTATTCTCAATTCTTATCATTTTGGTGCTGGTGATTTTCCTTTTGGGCTGGTTATAACCTCTTTGGGGGGGGGCGCCAAAAATCCCTCTATGCAGGAAAAACCCTGACATTATCTGGCAACAATTCTCATTATAAAACAGCTAATTTCAGTTTTTTATATTGCTGTGTTGGACTACAATCTCTCTAGTCAAGTGTTGTTTCTTTATTCAAGCTGGCATCCTGTTTGTCCCTACAGAGCTACCATTCCATCCTGCGGCAGTCCAAGAAATCTTCTGGGAGGCGAGCGCGACTCAGCCCGCTGGTCCTGCTGCTGGACGGAGCGCTGGTCGGAGAACTGGAGATAGTGCAGCGGGCCGTGCAAGAGGTGTGTGTGTGTGTGTGTGTGTGTGTGTACTGACACTCTGTGATCTACAGTATATGATTTTTTTGACTAATGGATTAGTTGATTTAATCACCAGATCTGACAGCTTTGAGCGGAATTCTACACAAAAACAATATGCAAAAGCAGCACTTTAAATCCTGTGTTTACCGGAGATGTGCTCATAAGTTTCTCGGAAATAAATCATTCAGCATGAATAAGCATCAAAGATGACTAATCGCCGAAAATCTTAGTCAACTAAGAAAAAAACATTTGACTAATCGACTAAGATGGGGCAGCCCTCCTTTTTATATATATATATATATATATATATATACTGTCACTGCAACTACTTTGTACTACTGCAGCTAAACTACTACTACTTACTAGTAATAGTAATTGACCTAAAATACTCAACACATTGCACCAATCATTTTTATTTTAGTAAACATGAAGCTTTGATTCAGTAAGGGAAGCAACATCATAAAATATTTAAACAATAAGGGTGAAATTGATTCAAAGAAATCTGCCCAAAACAAATCCAATATGTAAAGATGAGTTATATAAAATCTGTTGAGGATAAAGATTTATTAAAAGATAAAGATTAATTAACTCATTAAATAAAGGCAATAATGCACGTTTCATTTGTCCTTTTGGTTACATTGTTTCCCAGATTTACCCCTTTTCTTATAAAAAAACATTTTTGGGAAATTGTTACGAGCCTGTAGGGGAAGTATGAGACTCCCACTCACATTCCAGGCTTCTGAAGCAAAACAATAAAGAACAGGAACTAAGTGCAACAACCTAAACTTACCTACCCAAAATAAGAGAAACTAAAAGATAATTCACCAACCAAATAAAAAAAAATGGAGAAAAAAATAAATTGAAATGCTACCCACCCCTACCGAAACTGGGCTGGTACAGTATATGAATGAACATTTTCACAAAGGCAATTCCTGCTGGGAGTAAAGAGAGGAGAGTCTGTGGGAACTGGGAGAAGTTGGCCTTTTAAACCACAGGCTGGGAAGCTGGGACCAATCACCTGCCTGGAACATCCTACTGTACACACGTAGGGGCGGGGGGGGAATGGTCGATATTTTTTTTGGTTTTTTTACCAATTGTTCACCTCAATATTTTCTGTTTCTACGGTACTGCCAACTGCAAACTACATCATATCCGTTTCCAGCAAAACAGAGCGAAAGCAGAAAATGTCCAAAATCCATGTTATGTTCTTCTTTACAAATGAAATAAATGTCACACTGACTGACTGACATGTGATGTGCATTCTCAGTCTGAACTAATACCCTTTTCCCACCAAAATTTGCGTGTATTTGCGAGTTTTTTAAACACGGTAAACAAAAAAATTAGCACCATCTACCAGCCAAATGCTGGTAAAATATATAGAAGTGGCTGGTAGATTTGCTTCACCCACCAGCCAAACAAACAGTGGTAATCTATTGAGTGGCTGGTCGTTTGACTGGTGGACGAAGAACTTAATTTTGAACCCAGCCGGTAAACCTGCTAAAAATAGCTGATTCCCCATTGCCAGTAGAGGAGTATACCTGCCTGTTTTTTTTTTTCTGGTGTATCACGTTCCACGTCAAGAACGCACTTGAAAACAGGTATTGTTGACTTCTCCTGCTGCAGCTCTCAGATACAGTGCACAAAACTGCAAACTCTGCTGAGACAGTAAAGTGTAGTGCCAAAGCTGGTGCTCCAGTTATGGATTCAGACTTTAGGAATCACTGAAAAATATATTATATAACATATTTACCTTTCATTCCCTCTGGGAAGGTTTGCTGAGCCTGCTTTCCTTTATTCAACACATCCCTGCTGCTGCTTCTTCCAACAGAAATACATTGGTCTGGAAGTTGCTCATGCACGTACAACAGCTTCCATTTTAGGGGTTAAGAGCTGGCTCAAGGTGATCCTGACAGTAGTTTGGGAAGAAGGATAAAGTGGATAAGCCAGTTACAATAGACATAGACAGAGAATCATATTAATTTAACATCACACACTTCCTTGATTATGTAACAGTGTAAGAATATCTGAGAACAGAAATGCTTGTAACATAATTCATGATGAATCCACTCTGTGTAACATATCTTTCTATATAACTCCTTCCTCTGAGTGTTGCACTCTTAGCGTTGCAAAACTGGACTGGACTGCACTGTAGCTATGTAACTTTATGTTTAGTCTATATCCATGACGTTCCACTTCCGGGATTGCTCCGGTGAAATTGCGCCGTATGTCCCTCATTTTTGGCCGGATGTCCGTCACCTTCCTCTTTCTTTGTGTTGGCGTTCTAAACTTTGGTGGATTTGTGAGGACTATGGTTAACTGCTCCTCAGATCTCTGCAGGGTGAATCCAGACAGCTAGCTAGACTATCTGTCCAATCTGAGTTTTCTGTTGCACGACTAAAACAACTTTTGAACGTACACACGTTCCACCAAAACAAGTTGTTTCTCAAGGCTATTTTGCAGAGGCACCGTGGCTCCGTCCGGCACCTAGCATCGCCCAAGACGATTGTGATTGGTTTAAAGAAATGTCAATAAACCAGAGCACATTTTTCTCCCATGATGCTGTATGGACTAGCCAGACCCTCCTCCTCACTGTGGAGGAAGGTCTGGCAACGCGAGACTACTTTGTTACTTTATACACTTATTGACTAACTCTTTTCTTCCTCTTATTTTTACCTTGAAGTTGACTGTGAGCAACTGCAACTAAACAATTCCCCTGAGGGGATGAATAAAGTATTTGTTTTGATTCTGATTCATAGATGAACGACCCCAGCCAACCCAATGATGAAGGCATCACTGCCCTTCACAATGCCATCTGCGGCGGCCATTACAATGTGGTGGACTTCCTAGTTCGCATTGGAGCCAATGTCAGCGCACCAGACAGCCACGGCTGGTAAATATCTGCTTCTACAATATTTATGCCCTAAAACCATGTATCTCCAAATATGGTGATTTGGATTTTGAATGTTTGTGATAAACTGAAAGATGAAGTGTTGAGAAAGTTCTCCTCCTTCTTAAGCTAAATAAAGTATTTTAAAATAATCTCGGATCACCTAGAAAATGCTAGCCTGGTCCTACCAGACTCTCGTACATTTCATTTGCACAGAGAGTCTGGCCACTCTCCATTGACAAGTGTTAACTTCCTTGAAGGCGGGTACTCTGTTGAAGTTTAAAACTATTGGATCTGCCCAGAGCCACTCTGATAGCATGGCTCCGCCCTCCTACGTACTGTCTGGTAGGACCAGGCTAACAAGAGGGGAGACGACAACAACTATCGGCTTAGCATCGCTAGCGTTAGCCTTAGCCAACTCCTTCACCACTAACGGAGCGAGCTGGAAAATCAAACTTTTCCTGACTTTTCTCAGATTACAACACAAGATTCAAAATTAACTTTATTGTCCCACATCGTAGGAAATTTGTCTTGGGCACATAACCCAAGCCATAGTAAAAACAAATAAACACAGTCAGCATGTACAAACACTACCATACAACAGACCGTACTATGGTCCTGATGGTGTATAAAACCCAACTTGGTGTCATGCAATGCATTAGTTAAATTAGATTTTCACAGAGTTCAATGCAGGTACACCATCTAGAGCTGCTTTTTGCTCTTGAGTGAAGTCTTGTATTTTTCGAATCTACAGAAAAAATGATTCAAGTCATTTGCTTTATCCCTCTCATTTATCACATTAATACACATCTTAGTTGGTGCCATGTCTGTCATGGCTTTTACAGAGCATAATATTTGCCTGCTGTTATTTTATTGTGCTGAACGCCGGGCACAGCCCCTTTTTAAATAACAACAGCAGTCAAATACAACATTCACATTAATGCAGGAATTTGAATCCAGAAGCATCAACCACCAAACACAGGGCACATTTTACTGCAGTACTTTTACTTTTGATACTTTAAGTACATTTTGCTGATAATACTTAGATACTTTTACCTAAGTAATGGTTTGAAATGCAGGGCTTTTACTTGTAGTATAATGACTCCCTCATTGTCTTTGGCCTCCTCTGAAGGTTTTGTGTAATTCAGTACATAAATGGTGCCATGTTAAGTTAAGCTAGTGGTTTCCAAACTTTTTCCGCAGGACCCCCGTTTTGTAGATAACAATATTTTCATTTTGTAGATCGAATTGTGGTCACCACAACATCTTTTTTTTTTGCCTTTGTTGTGGTAGTTGAGGTGTTTGGTGTCGCTTCATCGTGTGCTTTACGCTAAACATGGCAGTCCTTTCACAGACCTGTCCATGTTTTGCTAGCAGTGCAGCAGAACCATGCATTATGTATTCATATTTAGCGTCGTTGTCTGGGAGCCACTGAGTTAGGCAAATATGAGGGTTTTGTTACTGGCATTGTGGCACTAATTAGGGCTGCATTATATGAGGAAAATATGCAATAACGTTGAATATCATGATAATGACACTACTTGTGATAAATAAAGAGATTAAAGTGTTCCCAGTTCTGCATTTCTGCTGCTTTCAGTATTCCTGCTGAAACACAACAAATTGCTTGTTGAATTTGAAACAAATGAAAGGAAATCATTTCTAACATTCTTTTATTAAACAATCTGAACATTGAATGGAATATAAAAGGCAGCACTAAAAAGAATGACAGTTAAATTTTCTTTCGCCATATGTCGATACGATGGATTTATTGCGGCAGTTGATATCGCGACGATGATAAAGAAATCGTCGGTACTCCTACATGTGTTAACTGCTGTTGTTTGGCCCCCAGGACGCCGCTGCATTGTGCAGCCTCGTGTAACGACCGTCCTCTGTGTGAGTTTCTGGTGAGGAACGGAGCTGCTGTCATGGCCATGACGGAGAGCGACGGCGCTACCGCCTCCCAGAAGTGTGATCCTTACGCTGTGGGGTTTGAGGAATGTGAGAACTTCCTTAGGGGTGAGGCATTACGCCCACACACACACACACACACACACACATGCACACACACAAACATGCACACACCCTATGACACTGTCCTATTAAATGCTAAAAGTCAAACATAATAGAATGAATCATAAAATGACACCATTTGACAGTTGCTCTGACCTTTGCTCTTTTGGCTGTTTTAAATGTTAAATGTGATGGGTTTGAGCTTAGTCTTCCATCAGTAACTCACACACATGCACATGATGTAGCTGATGCTGAAATACCCATCGTAAAACTCAAGTTTACATGTATGGCTCTTGGCCAATATTGTCATTCAAAATAACTTAAGGGAATAGATGTGCACACACACTGTGATGTATAAAAATGAACATGATGTGAGAATGTCTTGTCTGGCTCTGTAACATGGCTAATTCTAACTGAAAAGTGCCAAAATTCACCAAAAGTTTCCACTTCAGTTACTGTCGTACTGTGATTATGAAACAATATATGTATCCGCTGATACACCATAAAAGTTTATTTTAACATTTATGTGGATAATGTTTCACATCGAAAGGCCAAAACCCAAACTGAATGATGCTATTAAATGTTTAATTTGCAGGCTACTTAATAACTTCTATTAAACATGAGGGTGTCAAATGAATAAAAAAACACTCTGTATATAGCTACATTGTGTGCACCCCGGCTAATTTCCCACAGATAAAATATCTTAGGCTACTTACTGTGCAAAAAATGAGATCGGCACAGAAAAATGCATTTGTGTCTGTGAGTCTGTAGTTTCTGAGGCTCAGACATCCATGAGGCACAGGAGGCGAGGCGCGTGGATCCATCTCCCCAGAAACAATCGCAACCGGTTGGGAACCGGAGGGTTTCTGGTTCAAGTCCCCATACGGACCGAAGTATGGTGGTTCACTGGGACAAGCAAGGAACCCAACACTCAGCTGCAGCCCCCTCACTCTGACATCTCTCCATTAGTGCCTGTATAGGTACTGAGCATGTGTGTGTAATTCAGGCATGTGTGTTCTAACAACAGAGTGTAACAATATTATTATTATTATGACTCAGCTCATAGTTCAGACAAAATAAGGGAGACCAAACATAGTTAAGAAATACCACTAGTCTCCCTTATCATGAATCTAAGCTATTCCTCTCTAGGACTGCGAGTGTTAAATTTGTATTAAATATTTGTCTTGTCTTCTTTGTAACACCAGGTGTGGAGGTTGCCATGGGGACGGAGAACAGCGGAGTGCTGTATGCTTTGTGGAGCTACCCGGCTCAGGCAGCCGACGAGCTGAGCTTCAGAGAGGGAGACATGGTCACCATCCTGCAGAAAGCTGAAGGCTCGGACTGGTGGTGGGCCTCGCTCTGCGGCAGGGAGGGCTTAGTTCCAAACAACTACTTTGGGGTAAGATACCAATTTCGCCAAAGAATTCCTGCAGGGTTGTGCGGCGGGGGGGGGGGGACGACTGTCAATTAACGGCCCATTTGTGTGATGTCCTGTTGTGTTCTTTAACCCCCACCCCTCCCAATGTAGCACAAGTAGACTTTATATTTCACAACTACTGTCGTCCGTCAGATCGTTTATAGATCTCGACTCTTCCGACCGCACTTGAAGGCAGCTTAATTTCACAGGGGAGAGAGAGAAAGAAAAGAGAGGAGTGAGACATAGCGAGTGCTTTATTGTTTGCAGAAAACATTCAGCTTTTACAGAAACTCCCGAGCAGTTCAGTGCATGGGCATTTTTTTCCACTCACAGTGTATTAAAATGTTCTTGTGGCAGTGATAGAGGCAGTGATGTTTCCTGTTTCCTGTACGGGACACTCACGCTGCCTCAAAACACACTGACTAGTCTGATCTCAGGTTACATGATTGGCCACCGCAGCGTGACGTCGGGTTGCGTTTCTCCAAAAGTTGAGTCGGTCTTAGTCTATATCCACGACGTTCCACTTCCGGGATTGCTCAGTTGCAGACAGAAATTCCGCCGCATTTCACTCATTAAGGCCGGATATCCGTTGCCTTGGATTTCTTTGTGTTGGCGTTCTAAACTCCGGTGGATGTATGAGGACTATGGTTAACTGCTCCTCAGATCTCTGCAGGGTAAATCCAGACAGCTAGCTAGACTATCTGTCCAATCTGAGTTTTCTGTTGCACGACTAAAACAACTTTTGAACGTACACACGTTCCACCAAAACAAGTTCCTTCCCGAGGCTATTTTGCAGAGGCACCGGGGCTGCGTCCAGCGCTTAGTCTCTCCCAAGACGATTGTGATTGGTTTAAGGAAATGCCAATGAACCAGAGCACGTTTTTCTCCCATTCCAGAATGCTATGTGGACTAGCCAGACCCTCCTCCGCAGCGCTGTGGAGGAGGGTCTGGCAAAGGGAGACTAAGTTGGTCTCAAGTTTTCGCTGCAGGCCCTCTGCATTATTTTTGCGTGTTCCCCCCTGCGGCAAACCCCGCCGCAGCCTAAACACACTAACCCCATTCAAAATGAAACTCTGAGGCCTGAATGCAGAAATAAACATGAATGTTAATGTTTTTTAGTTTTTTTTTCCCCCCAGCTTTTCCCAAAGGTTCGACCCAAATCTCTCTGCTGAGTGGTCTCTTGATGATGTTCAAACTGGTGCAGAGGACTGCCTCAGAAACAGATTCAAACTGTTGTTTGACTGGACTGCATCTGTAGCATGAAAAGGCTGCAACGCTGCAGGACATGACAAATGGTTTCGATCTGTCAGTCGAGGAGAGTTGAAGGAGAAGTCTCAGTATTCATTTTGGCTTCACTGACAATCTTCCTGGAAGACATCGTTTGTACTGGCTTTGCTGTAGGATTTGTTTTTCTGGTAAAAGCTACAACTCTGTACTGTGCTAAACCTCTTCTGTCAAGCTATGGCTGTCTATCCAAAGGTGACAAAAGGGCCATATTCCCTGGTGTTTTTACTCAGCTGTGTTCCAGTCACACACTGACATTTCTGACTCATCGGCTGGTTAGTAACCCCAATGCTCACAGTGGCTGTTTGTGTTCAGTCCACTTATCAGTGAGGTCAATGTAACTGTATGCTGTCAAGAAACATGAGCCATGATTGCTCAATTTAGAAAAGGGCCGCCTCCGTCAGAGCATTATCAACCTGGTCATTACTGGAGCAGAGCTGTCTGCTGCTACATCCAAGTGAAAGAGAGTTGATATTGAGCTTTTATTTCTGTTACTATATTTCTAAAATGTACTCTTTGTACATATCACTGTTTTTGCAAATAGTTTATGTGATGGAGCCTGTGATTTTTACAAGCCAAAATTGTTAGACATTCTACCAATGTGACTCTAGTCTTTATGCAGGATGTGGGTCCTTCATGCTGCCTTCATAGGTGGAAATCGCAGGGGGGTCAGGACCTACCCCATCTGAGGGTTGTCCCCCCCTTAAAAATAAACCATGCTGTGTGTTGTAAATACTATAATGATATTTACTTATCATTACGAACCTTCCCCAGGTGTTTACTTTTTATGAGACTAGATCAGTTGAAGGAGTTTCTGTTGCAATTTGTGTGGGGTCATGTTGCACAATGCCTGTACTACTAGTTACAATTTTAAAAATATGTGCTTTGGGTCAAAACATGGCCCACTTAAGTAGTATATGCTATAGTAGTCTATATCTACGACGTTCCACTTCCAGGATTGCTCCAGTGCCGCCGGAAATTCCTTCGGCTGTCCCTCTTTTCAGCTGGATGTCCATCACCTTCCTCTTTCTTTCTGTTGGTATTTTAAACTCTGGTGGACTTATTAGGACTATGGTTAAGGCCGGCTACACTCTGGCTGCGTGGCGTGAGTGTGTCAGCTCAGTGGCGTGTCCGTTTTTATTTCAGCTCCCATGTTAACAGGTTAGAGCTTGCACACTGCCTGCGTGACATGCACATCTCAGGCGCAGCTCGAACCACAAAAACGCGTGCGTTTCCAGGCAAAATTGGCCTATTTTTGCCATCTATACTGCCGACGTTGTCTTTGCTGTAATCAAATCAGTATATATTTATGTTTAACATGAAGTATACTACTGCTTGAGTGCATTTGATCAATGGAAACATACAGACAGAGAAGGCTAGCAGCAGCAGCGCCGCATCAGACACGTTTCTGGTGTGCAAAGACATAGTTCCAGAGAAAATCCACGCAGCCGCCACGCAACTGACACGCAACAGAAACGCCACGCTCACGCCACGCAGCCAGTGTGTAGCCGGTCTAACTGCTCCTCAGATCTCTGCAGGGTAAATCCAGACAGCTAGCTAGACTATCTGTCCAATCTGAGTTTTCTCTTGTACGACTAAAACTACTTTTGAACGTACACAAACACCGAAACGTACACCAAACGTACACCAAAACAAGTTCCTTCCCGAGGCTATTTTGCAGAGGCACCGGGGCTCCGTCCGGCGCACCGCCCAAAACGGTTGTGATTGGTTTAAAGAAATGCCAATAAACCAGAGCACGTTTTTCTCTTATCCATGAATGCTGTGTGGACTAGCCAGACCCTCCTCCGCGGCGCTATGGAGTAAGGTCTGGCAATGCAAGACTACTGCTACATTAATAATAGTAGTAAGACTTTCTTCTGTGTACACTAAACCTATACAAGAACAATTTTGGCTGTAATTGAGAAATTGTATGTTTATTGCCCCCTGAACTGTAGGATGCCCATGGCTGTCTTTATAAATTAATGTCTTTGGAAGAGAACGTTTGTCTATGACAATGAAAGTGGTCTTTTTTGTGGATGTGTGTGTATTTCCAGTGGTAGAATGAATGTTTGGCGATGCATTTGTTTTCTTGTTTTATTCAGTTTTCCGTGTAACACTAGTTTCTATACTGTTGTGCACTTACAACCTGTAATCCCCTCCCAAGGGACACACAGCGACCAAATGTTGAAATACTCAATAAATACATGAGTCACATATTTTTGGTTTCCATTGAAATGGTCTGTTACAGTCGTGTGTTTGTGGCTTCAAAATAAGGAATGTGACATGTCCTCTACTGAACAGCAGATGACACTGTCTGATCAGATATATATTCAGCACTCTCAGAACATTTACATTTTGTTAATACCAGCAAATATAAAGTCATATATAGTAAAAGACCATTTATCTTCATCTTGTCTGCGTTATACTAAACCTTGTAAGTACTTTGTTTCTTCTTTGAAGTTATATTTATTCTCGTGTTCTTTCTCCCGCTCCCCTTCTTTTGCCCCCAAGCGACTACTGTGATTCTTAATGAATCAATTAGCTGCACTATTATGCACAAGGGTGATTAAAAACAAAAAACCTACACTCATGATTAATATTGTTTTAATTAAGTCTGACTGAAAACCTTTTGATCTGCAGACTATCTCTACCCCACTGGTGTTAAGAAAACCCCAACGCCTGTATGCTTCATCACAACCCTAACCCTGAGGAAGATAAGGGCCAACAGTGTTTGAAGCTGACTGCTGTTTCATGTTTTTCTTTATGTTAAATTGTATGTAGATTATAAAATCATATGGTGATGATGAGGATGATGATGATGACGATGATGATGACATACACTGAGACACATACACAATGTTCTCCCAAACACTGGCGAGCTAATGCAGCGTGTTCAGGTTTTTCTGCATGCGCACGGCAGCATGCGTAATGTTTGGCTGAAACAGATCTCTTCTTGGTCTTGACTATGGTGAAGAAAAAGGAGCGTACACTGCAAAATGCCAATATTAAGTCTCATCTTTATTCATAAAACACATTTCATCAACAACTCAACCAAAGAGGTGAGATAATACGACTTACGCTGCTATAATTTGACTCAGCAGGTTTCTAGGAAGGAAACACAAACATGAAGAGAGGATGAATAATAGGAGTCATTTCTTCACTATGAGTGTTATTTATTTGCATGGAGAGAAGTGCATTTCTTTCATTTTCATCGTTATTTTTCCCCTATTTTCTGTAGTAGTAACTCTTTGGTTTAGATGATAAACAAAAAGATGAGTCGCAGTCATTTAAATCAGCGGTTCCCAACATGGGGGTCGCACCATACATCTGAGGGGGGGGGGGGGGTCACAAGATGATTTAAAGGATAAAAGGATTGTTTTTAAACCAACATGTTTGTGCTTTACAAATTATGCCAACGTTTTCTGACTTTTCTGTAATCTTTTATTGTGAAAAAACTGGAAGGTTTTACCGCATCAGACCTTTAAAAACTATTATAATAAAACGATTCTGAGTGCTTGCCACAGTCATAGACATGCAACCTATGGCAAGTGGTGGAGAGTAGACATTGCTTTGGTTTAAAGCAGGGGTCTTCAATAGGGTTTAAAGCAGGGGTCTTCAATAGGGTTTAAAGCAGGGGTCTTCAATAGGGTTTAAAGCAGGGGTCTTCAATAAGGTTTAAAGCAGGGGTCTTCAATAGGGTTTAAAGCAGGGGTCTTCAATAGGGTTTAAAGCAGGGGTCTTCAATAAGGTTTAAAGCAGGGGTCTTCAATAGGGTTTAAAGCAGGGGTCTTCAATACCATAAAAAGGTACAGTATATCTAAAGGCTTTAGGCCGCCTTACACGTTACTGTAGGCCCAGTCTAAAATGCAACTCAATTTGATACAATATATGTAGTAGGGGGTCCCTGCTCCGTCTCTTTTTCAGCTAAGGGATCTTTGGCCTAAAATCGTTGAAGACCCCTGGGCTAGAGCCTTTACTTTAGATATCACTTTTTTATGGTGCATTCAACAATAAGGTGTTAAAATAATAATTGTTGACCTATTCATATATTTATACATCACGTTTTTAATGTTAAAATGTGGAACAGTAACTGTATCTGTGGATGGCTGCCTTATGTAAAGGCCAGTAAGCCTATCAACAATGTTGTGTAAATTAAAAAAAGATTTATCTTTACAAATAATATGTTGGATTCATGTTAATGTATATTTTCAGACAAATATATAATTAACAATAAACAATAATTTGGTTCCCCTGCAGCAACTCTGAGGACCCCTTGGGGTTCCTGGACCCCCTGTTGAGATCTCTGGTTTAAAGGGTTTAAATAATTGAATTTAAATGACTGCTATCCTATTTGAATATTTGCTGCATAAAACACAATCTAATGGAATACAGTGCCATGATAACTGCTACATTTGTGAATCTTTTAATGTTGAAACTGGAAATGAAACATTGCCTTTCTCTAACATTTCTCTACTGCAGAGCTGTAGGATTACATTGCTTGACATCGTATGCAGGAGTTTACACATCGTACATTTTCCTTGGGCCCCTCTCTGACAGACAGTGCTGCGCCGGAGAAAGAATTGTATCTGCAGCAGTGAAGAGTATTGTGCTGAACAGTGATTCCGTTCAAGCAGAACTCATTTGATGCCTCATTGAAGCCCCATTATAACCACGATGGAGCAAAAATGAACTGTTATTGACGTGGTCTGCAGCCAGCTGGTTCGGCGTGGCAGAGGAGCGCGGCGTCTGGTCTGCGCCATGTTTGCACATTTTTATTCTCATCTTATTCTCATTCTCCTCACTGTGTTCAATTCTGCCTCGCTGCCCCCACCGCGCCCCCCACCTACACACACACACACACACACACACACACACATGCACACTGTGGCCATTATGGGAGCCAGCCGCTTTGGACCCATCAGGGTCTGACATCCCCACTTGACACACTAGGCCAGCCCTCATCTGCTGTGGTTAAATAAACACATACGAGCAAATGGGCTTTACAGGCATGAAGTAAATAACAGAGCTGGGGAGGCTCTACGGAGAAATAAGAGGGCTGAGACACTGACAAAGCAGGATGGGTTAATGAAATGACTAGAAATAAAGAGCGTGATAGAGGGAATGGAATACCTTTCTGAGCGTACCACACTATTTTCTGTTTGATGGGAGACATGCCAGAGGAATGTATTGGAAATCTATAAACCACTCAACTATATGTCAAATGTGCTCCATTACACCTGCTCTGACTGACAGTAAGGCTACATCCACAGTGTATGTTAATGGTGTTTAAAAATTAAAACATAGTAGTGTGGATGTAGAATCAAAAAGACAGAGAAAGATTGCTGTTCTTTTTTTGCAAATGAAAAGATGCATACAAAAACAGAGAAAGAAGGGTTTATTTCATATTTTAGTTTGTGAGTATGGAGGGGAAATAATAAAGTTAAAACACACTCATATCCACGCACACAGACCTTGTAGCAGACTTGATTGGGGTATACGATGCCTCTGTCTTAAGATGGCAACCAGTGGACCCACAAGTCATCAAAGTTGTATGTTTTTGCCCTTTAAGTATTGAACAGACGCCCCTCTCAGTTATACCTCTGAAGAGAGTGGTTCTGTCAGACCGGCAGCAGGAAAGGTTCTTATAATGTGATCTCAGCAAGAGCCATGCTTCACAAACAAAGTGTGTATTTGTGTGTGTTTTTGTGGCTCCACATGGCTGCGACAATGGTTGGGTGACAGATGCAAACATACCGCATGCCATGTTTCCCAAAAATCCAGACCAGAACTGGACTGATGCCTCGCTTTATTTGAGAGTATTGCATGTGACAGCCAGCAAACTGCCTCGAAGGGAGACCGCGTGATTGTGTGTATCTGTGTGTATGTGTGTGTGTGTGTGTGTGTGTGTGTGTGTGTGTGTGTGTGTGTGTGTGTGTGTGTGTGTGTGTGTGTGTGTGTGTGTGTGTGTGTTTGTGTCTGTGTGTCTACATTTTTACATGCATGCTTCATGCTCTACTCTCACTCAGACACTGAGGTGGGTGGACAGATCGGCGACCCTGCAGAAACAGAGCTTTACTGAACCCAGGGAGACGTTCACCAAGGGCACTGGGCACACACTTAAAACTGGGAAACAAACAAACTCAACAATATTTTTTATTTATTTTTCCCAGAAAAAAGGGGGTCGGGGGGGGCAGCAGCCTGCAAAAATGTCCACTCCACTTCTGTTTCTTTCCTTCCCAGCTTCAGCTTTTCTAGCCGTGCTGCCACTCTGTGCTCCTGTGGTGTAATGAATAATAGAGGAGTGCTTGTCCTCCCTCGCTCCCCTAGTTAATCAGAGCTCGGCTGGCTGCCCTCTCCTCTGCCACTCCTCACTTTAATAAATCATTCAGGCCTTCAGGACTACAAGTCTGCCAGTGCAGGCTAAGCAAGGGCCATTCTGGTGAAAAGTCATCTTCTCTCAACTAGGGCTGGGTATCGTTCAAATATTCTTGATACCGATACCAATACCGTGACTTCGATAGCGGTTCCTAAACGATACTTGTTTTTATGCCAATTTAGTGAAACAAAAAGAAATTACAACATTATGGCAAAATGTCTTTTTATTTTTTCAGCTCCTACTACGTGAGCCGTCTCTGTGTAATGTAGAGTTTTTCCTGCGCGTCTCTACGATGTGTAACGTTAGACAGCCAATCACAGACATTATTAGATCTTGGTAGAAGCATGCTGCATGCTTATTGGCTCACTGACGCTGATTAGATTCACTCCTTAGGTATATTGCCATTTGGTATTTAATGACGAGGCATTTATCGATACTATCTATACTTTGGAGGAAATTCGGTCGGTGCGTAAAAAGTGTTGAATTCGGTAGTGAGAGCCTTTCTCTCGGTACAACTTCCTCCTCATCCTCCTCTCCAGAACCAGCCCAGTCATGCTATCATCTCTTTCCTGTGTGCCCTTCACTTTTTTTCAGTTGTACCATCTCTCATGTCCTCCTCATACTCTTCTTTTTCCATTTAGGAGACAAATCAGACTGGCAAGGAGTCCCACTCCATTACTCCCCCCCCCCCCCCACCTCTGTCTCTCTCCCATGGGGAACCATTTCACTTAAGCTCTCACTCTGCCAGAGTTCGACCCAATGCATAATGTTCCCATTCCTACAACGCCTCCACTCTCTCTGCCCTCCCTGTTTGACTAGAAATTCCTGTCGGGGATGACGTCACATGGACGTGTCACCAATGGATGCTGCTGCACAGGGTCATAAAAATGGACGGATACAACAAAACATTGCAGGGTGTGTGGAGAGAGAGACATTTCCCTGCAACTTTTACATCTAGTCATAACTACAGTTAACCATTTCACTATTCAAAGGTTGCAGGAGTTACTTTGTGTCATGATTCGTTACATGATTTGTGCATTAATTTATATGAATTTGCTTCCGCCTGCACCTTTAACTTCTGTTTCAGATAGTGCTAAGTACTACAGTTCTTTGTTGCATGACGTTTTGTGCGTTACACATCGAGCATGTAAGCGATAAGAGCAATTTCATAGCATAGTAAGACCAATGTTATCACCTGTGGACAGAATTGCATGTTGGTCTACTGAGTCTATTGATGATGAAACAAACGATGGATTTTGTCTGTAAGACTGCTGAGCGTCAGTGCAAAGATGGTGAGACCCGAATGAAGCTATTAACTTGACAAACTAGTGCAGCAGGACTCGCTGCCACCATGGGTTACCCTTAGCACAAATCACCGGATTTCACTCTTTTAGGCCGGATGTCCGTCACCTTCCTCTTTCTTTGTGTTGGCGTTCTAAATTCCGGTGGATTTGTGAGGACTATGGTTAACTGCTCCTCAGATCTCTGCAGGGTAAATCCAGACAGCTAGCTAGACTATCTGTCCAATCTGAGTTTTTCTGTTGCACGACTAAAACTACTTTTGAACGCACACATGTTCCACCAAAACAAGTTCCTTCCCGAGGCTATTTTGCAGAGGCACCACTACGAGGCTACGTCCGGCCCAAGACAATTGTGATTGGTTTAAAGAAATGTCAATAAACAAGAGCACGTTTTTCTCCCATCCAGGAATGCTATGTGGACTAGCCAGACCGTCCCTCCGCAGCGCAGCGGTGGTGTAGGGTCGGGCAAAGCGTAGTCTATATCCTTGACGTTTGACTTCCGGGATTGCTCCGGTGCCGTAGGGAATTCCGCTGGATGCATATATTTTCGCCGATTTCCGTTTCCTTCCGCTTTCTTTTTTGTTGGAATTTTAAACTCTGGTGGATTTGTGAGGACTATGGTTAACTGCTCCTCAGATCTCTGCAGGGTAAATCCAGACAGCTAGCTAGACTATCTGAGTTTTCGCTCGCATGACTATTTTACAGCGGCTCCGTGCAGCGCCTAGCGCCGCCCATGACGATTGTGATTGGTTTAAAGAAATGCCAATAAACCAGAGCACGTTTTTCTCCCATCCCAGAATGCTGTGTGGAGTAGCCAGACCCTCCTCTGCTCCGCAGTGTGTGGATGGTCTGGCGAAGCATGACTAGTCAAAGCGAGACTACTACCAACCAAAACCAAACAACCAACCAAACTTTGATGTTTACTGCTGATGTTTCAGAGTCAGGGAACGCCACCAGCCAGGGTAAAACACAAGTACTTCAGTTATATAGAAACACACTCAGAGAGAGCCAATATATCCAAGAGTCAGTTTGGATTGGTTCAAAGTTATAAAGACATGGCAATAATGCAAAAGAAAGTATACATTTTGCCCATGATTACAGTCTTTGTGCTATGTTAAACATGTTGAAGAGCTGGAAACAGCTTATCATTCGGTAAGACTGTGTATACGTCCGTGGCATATTTCCCACAGTGTTGGCCTGTTCATTTAATTCATTTCAATTCATTTTTATTCATAGTGTCATATCATAACAGAAGTTAGGACACGCTACAGATAGAGTAGGTCTAGACCACACTCTATAATTTACAAAGACCCAACAATTAACAAAGGGATATAATCCTGTGGTCTTTTCTTGTCGCCTATGTGCTATACCCAAATGGAAAAGTAGTAAATAGAAATAAGTATAAGTATATAGACATATAACAGAAGAACTGCAAGGCCAGATTGCATGTATGAAAAACTTAATTCTTCTAGTTTCTGGAAATGTGCTTATTTAGCATGTGATTAAAAGACAACCTACACTACATCAGCTCAAACATGGTTCAACACAGTTTTTTTTTTGGTCCTCAGCTATATCAAGTCATATTTAAATAACAATAATACCACCATTGTGCCACACTATCGAAATCATCAAACATACCTTCTACTACTTGTCAACACCTGTAAAACGTTTTAGACCTCTAGGCTTTGAATGACAAACCAAAGACGAAACCAGAATGGATTTGTGGGAGAATAAAACACACAAGGCAGTTTTCTCCCCATACTTAGAAATGCTCTGTCCCTCTCTGCTGCTCTTCATTCTTCTCTCCTCCATCCAAATGAATCCCAGGAACGAAATATATGTCTTATGAAGTTAGATTGAGAAAAATTAAGTTTACCTCTTACAGAGGAGATATGATTCAGGTATATCAAATTGGTTGAGCCGATCTTTGAGTATGATTTACGAGGGAATTCCTTAAAGCTTTACCCCAGAACATGCTTGTCTGAAAAGAGAAGACATTTCTTCACATTTTTGTACGGTAAAAGCATGGAACGAGCTTCCAGAAGAAGTTGTGCGTTCCCTTTCAGTTAACTCTTTCAAGAATAGGTCGGATACATAAAAGAGGTAATGTACTATAAAGCTGGTATGTAATTTATGTAACTTATTTATGAAATGTAAGTCATTTATACATTTCTTTATATCATTTTTGTTTTTGTGTTGTTTGAGTCTGGAATAGAGGATTTTATATCCTGTACCAGAAAAAAAACAAAAAACATCCATCCATCACTCCAGTCCCAGATCCTCTCTGGGTATCATGGCTTTGTGCGAACAACCTCTGCATCTAACTCTGTCTCCTCTCTTCTCTCTTCTGGGTGTTCTCAGCCTCTTTGACTACCACAATTTAATTATATCAAAACCCAGCAGACGTGTGTGTGTGTGTGTGTGTGTGTGTGTGTGTGTGTGTGTGTGTGTGTGTGTGTGTGTGTGTGTGTGTGTGTGCGTGTGTGTGCGTGTGTTGAATATACACCCTGGTATGTGTGTATGCCCTGATATTTTCTTGCTGCCTGATCTGATTAGTGGCCGTTCCACCGTTCCTTTCAAACATGCCTAACGAGGTGCTGTGTTTCAGTACACTGTGAGGATAATGAAAAAAAGGAAAACGATGTGCGCAAATGTGCTGCATCTGGGAAAACCATTATACAGGGTACCAAACCAAGAGAGAGAGTGAAAGAGAGAGGGAGAGAGAGAGAGAGAGAGAGAGAGAGAGTGAGATGAGAGAGGGAAAGCGAGAGGACAATAGACTGTGGAGTGCATAGGAGAGTTGTGTAATATCATCATTTTGTGCAGTGACCTCAGTTAAATAGTGCAGCCTGTCTTGTTGCGGTGAAACACTCCACACAGGCAGCTCTGTCCATGGCTGTCCACCGCACTACAATGTGGATGCGACTTCAGATCGACTATGTGTTCATTATACATCGAGATATATTAAAGTGCTCATATTATGCTCATTTTCAGGTTCATAATTGTATTTAGAGGTTATATCAGAATAGGTTTACATGGTTTCATGTTACCATATATTTGTTGTTCTACACGTTGCTGCAGCTCCTCTTTTCACCCTGTGTGTTGAGCTCTCTGTTTTAGCTCCAGAGCGAGGCATCTCACTTCTGTTCCATCTTTGTTGGGAGTCGCACAACATAATGTAATGGCCCTGACACACCAACCTGATAATCGGCCGTCGGACAGTCTGGCGAGGTCAGTGACTCAAGTCTGTCCGGTGTGTTCCGTGCCGTCGTCCTTCGGAGGAGCTGTCGGCCTTCTCACTCCACCAATCAGTGCTAACCCGGAAATAACAAGCGGGATGAGTGACGAACGCCTCTAAAAATCTGACGAAAATCTTTTAAACTGACCTTTGTTACGGTGGCCGACAGGGGCAAACGCCCTGCAACTAAAGAAAACACACGCAAATAAACAAAACACAAGGAAATTAAGAAAACAACTTCATTAATTTGACAACACATGCGCAGCATTCAGCAAACGCACTGCAAATACACACAACACAACCAAGTAGATAAACGCGCTGCAAGTAAAAAACGATGCAAAAAGAAAAGCACACAAACCCAGAAAACAAATGCAACAAAAAAATGCAGCATCCAGATTACACAACGGAAGTTCTCCAGACCTCTAGAGGGAGCAGCTGAGTGGAACAGCTGGATTTAAGACCCCACGGGGAGAGAAGGAGAGAGAGAGAGAGAGAGAGGGAGAGGGAGAGAGAGAGAGAGAGAGAGAGAGAGAGAGAGAGAGCAACTGCATAGACTGTAAATATTAAGTCTATGTTTGAGATATGTTTTCTCTGGTTTGGTGGGTGTGTCTCAGGTCACAGGTGATACTCAATCAGCAGAGACGTCTGTAAACTCGTGGTGATAAAACATTTAAAACTGCATCAGCGTTTAACGTTGACGTTTGTTTAAGGGTTTAATTAAATAATCAATCTGTATTCATATTGTGGAGCAATTCGCTCTTGAAATCCCAAAAAACAGTCAGACTTTACAGTCCCTCCCTGTTTAGTAAACCAGCCAATTTACCGTAGGATTTATCAATCTGAATAAATCCCGCTCAAACATATGAACACAAAACTGCTTTGCTAACTCCAACGTGTTGTAAGTAAGACATCTGCTGAAAAAGTTATTGTATTCATTAGCATGATTGCCGTACTGTTTAGTTCACAAACATAAACACACCAAAGTACAAAGACATAGCGGACCAGACGCAAGCTTTTATTTTGAAAAGCCGATGCTCGGGGACGGCACCAGCTGGGAGGGCGTGAGACGGGAGCATAGACTGTATATTATGAATATGTTATGTTATTAATAATAATAATAATAGGAATTTAATATACAGTCTATGGAGCTCTCCAGGCTGCAGCCATACCAGACTCTAATAAAAAGGCAGAGCGCTCTCTCCCCGTGGGGTCTTAAATCCAGCTGTTCCACTTAGCTTCTCCCTCTAGAGGTCTGGAGAACTTCCGTTGTGTAATCTGGATGCTGCATTTTTTTGTTGCATTTGTTTTCTGGGTTTGTGTGCGTTTTTTACTTGCAGCGCGTTTATCTACTTGGTTGTGTTGTGTGTATTTGCAGTGCGTTTGCTGAATGCTGCGCATGTGTTGTCAAATTAATGAAGTTGTTTTCTTAATTTGCTTGTGTTTGGTCTATTTGGGTGTGTTTTCTTAAGTTGCAGGGCGTTTGCCCCTGTCAGCCACTGTACTTTGTTGATCTGAAATGAAGACAGATTCAGCAACTGCATGGCCTATTTCTCGCTTCAAATGTTTTCAGAAACACATTTCAGTGAACTATTTTCGTAAAATACGAGATCGTATTTCGAACAAGCCGCCATTACTATTGGCAGGAGAAGCCAGACCCACGTGACGCATTGGGGCAATCATATTTCAGGGGGGGGTTGCCATCTCGCGCCCCCCTTCTAGCCCCGCCCCTGTCCACAAAGCATCTGGTGGAGGTTTGCTCCAGGTTGGTGTGTTGTCTGCCTATCCTTCATGATGATGGATGTCAGAGGAGAGACTGACTGGGACCACGCCAGGAAGAGACGGAGGACAGATGAATAATCTTCTGGAAGCTCAGTTCTATTTCAACGAGCTGCTGAAGCAATCACAGTTAGCCCGAGCCAGGGGCGGCAGGCCATTAATAAAGTGGACAGGACTGTTACTCTTTGGGTGGTCACGTTCCTGAACAGCCTTCATACCTGTCCCTCCGTCTCCCTTTCAATCACTCTCCCAAAATCTATCTTTTGAGTATCAAACACTCTTCCGTTGGCTTGAGATGTGGCTATAAAAAAATTATTTTTCAAATTTTTATTTTTACATGCAGAAAAGTAGGTAAGGGTGCAACATTTTCTTTAAGACCACAGTATACAAAAAAAGTACACTATACTGTACATACTTGGAAAAGCAAATAACGTAGAGTTTTTCCTGCGTCTCTTACAACATGTAACGTTAGACAGCCAATCACAGACATTAGTAGATCTTGGTAGAAGCAAGCTGCAGGCTTATTGGCTCAGTAACACTGTTGAGATTTACTCCTTTAGGTATTAGAATTGAGTATTGAATGACGAGGCATTTTTTCAATACTCGATACTTTAGAGGCAATTCGGTCGGTGCCTAAAAAGTAATGAATTCGGTGGTGAGAGCCAAAGGCACGAGAATATTCAGCCAGTCTGTAATAACCAAACCTCTTCATGTTACGTGTCTCTACACATTCAGGGAATCTAGGCAGCTGCATGATATGATCCTTTTGGAGGTCAGTGAAAACTAGGCTTTAGTTAAGCCATCTGTGTTTACGGCGCCCACAATATCTTTATAACGCCTCCAGCGTGAGTTTAAATACTCCTTCAGGAAGACAGGAACTTCAGAGTTACAGCACTACATGATAACACATCATGGTTAAACTGTACTGTCTGCGTTAGGGTTAGGAGACAAGGGTTAGGGTTAAGACAGTAGCGTCCGAGATGGGCATGGGCACAAGGGTACTGATGTGGACTCTTACAAAAACAGGTCTAAAAAGCAATTTAAAAGGGAAACAGGTGGTTAAAAGCACATTAAAAGTGGCGGTTTAGCTCCGTTGGTAGAGCGGGCGCACATATGCAAAGGTTTATTCCTCGATGCAGAAGGTCCAGGGTTTGACTCCGACTTGTGACGGTTTTCCTGCATGTCTTCCCCCCCCTCTCTCTCCTCTTTCATGTCTCAGCTTTCCTATCAAATAAAGGCAGAAATGCCCCCCCCCCCCAAAAAAGCACATTAAAAGAGCCACTCGATAGGACGGTCAGCGGGAGTTATATATATATATATGAATACCCTGGTCTATCAGTATGAAAATCAATTTAAACAATGATCATTTTATTAACATTACAAGCATTAGGACGTTAAAAAAAAGAAAGTTAAGTGCTTATTGAATTGCTTGCCATTATGATTGCCTAAATTCTTTCCTCAATTGAGAGTTCATTAAATGCTTCTGTGTAATGTTTCAAGGTCTCCTGAACCTTCTTCACCTGAGTGAAATGAGTCGTGCTGCTCCTGAGTTTTTCCTTAAAGGTCACATGGCATGAAAATTTCACTTTATGAGGTTTATTAACATTAATATGAGTCCCACCAGCCTGCCTATGGTCCCCCAGTGGCTAGAAATGGCGATAGGTGTAAACCGAGCCCTGGGTATCCTGCTCTGCTTTTGAGAAAATGAAAGCTCAGATGGGCCGATCTGGAATCTTCTCCTTATGACATCATAAGGAGCAAGGTTACCTCCCTTTTCTCTGCTTTGCCCGCCCAGAGAATTTGGCCCACCCCTGAGAGAGAGAGAGACATCATGGCTTTCAAACGAGCAAAGTGGCAGTTGGTCAAGGCTCCTCCTCAACAGAACATCATTTTATGTCCCCCTCAGACCCTAATCAATTTATTACATTCATCTCTCTCCTTCTGAGAAAACCTCGGCCCTCACCTCTCTCTCTCTCTCTCTCTCTCTCTCTCTCTCTCTCTCTCTCTCTCTCTCTCTGTCTTCCCTAAGGTCTCTCTCCTGTTAATTCATGCAGACCAGCGCGCCAAATATAGAAAACCAAAGCTGTCTCTTAGCATGTAAATGATGACACTTTTTCAGGCACCCATGATCAATGAACCATGCATCCATATTCAAACTGTGTGTGTGTGTGTGTGTGTGTGTGTGTGTGTGTGTGTGTGTGTGTGTGTGTGTGTGTGTGTGTGTGTGTGTGTGTGTGTGTGTGTGTGTGCGTTTATGTAAACGTGCCAGTATGTGTGTGGGTTTGTGGTGATGCCTGACATGTGAATGTGCGGGGGCGTATTTGTGTATCTCACGCTGAGAACCCTCCATTTTGATTGTCCTCGTCTCCCTTTGCATTTCTTCCCTTATGTAAGATAGATCACTCAAGAGTGGAGGGAGAACATTCAAGGAAAAGATTAAAGAGTCGTGAGGGCCCCCCGCCACACACACACACACACACACACACACTTTCTCCATGTATTGTCTTTCAAGGAAGGACGGAGTACAAAGGCTGCGTTTCCTCTGTAGAGCCATGTAAACCCCAGCCGTACCTTAGCACGCACACCACACACAAATCAGCCCTCATCAGCTGTGTGCAGCCCAGACGGGATATTGAGCTGCTGCACTTGTATTTTGCCCAAAGTGCTTGGCACACAAACAGGATCTCTTGTTAGCCCTTGTCTGTAACAGAGATAATAGATAACATCTTGCTAAAATATTGATATGTCCCTCAGGCCTGTTTCACAGCAACAACAAACAACCGCGCAGGCTTGAGAGAAGAGCACCCTGGACACTTCAGCACATGATTTTCATAACTGAATTGAATAAATGAAATGTTATGTTATAAGACAGCCACACAGATTCAACACTTTCTAGCAATAATTATGTTTTAGAGCTCCAAAGTGATTGTGTTTCCCCTCCTCAGTGAGTATTGGATTAGCTGTGTTTTCCCTATTGAGCTACTTATCACCTCAGGCGCTCTGCTAATACTACACCCCCCTACTCCCCCTCCTGAGGTGGCCGTTCATGTAGAGCGGTTGCAGCCACAGCGCTCCAAAAGGGAAAAACACAAGCTTTCTGCTTACTATGAAGCCTTGCTCTATTTGCCTGCAGCTTTTTTTCCCATCTCATCAAGAACGTTGTAATTGAACTTAATATCAAGCAGTGTTTTGCTGAAAACCCTGCTGTATGTGACCGTCTGTCATGTCATTGCAAGGTGGTTTTCACACCGAAGTCATCTCAATGCCCGGTTAGCTCATTATTCTCTAATCGGCTTATAGTAGATGATTGACGGGAAAGGAGATAAGGGTCTATTCATACCTAGTGACATGTCCCTCAACATCAGACAGTGGCATGCAACACATGTATGCACACACGCTTACACACACACACACACACACATAAAACACACACGTAAGCACACACACAGAGTCACAAGTTGAATGTCTGGGTGGTGATGAATTTCAGTAATATGACGGCTTATCCAAATTATTCCTTTTCTAAACCATTATTGCAAAAACGTGCATCTTGGCCTCAATTATGGAACTGAAGGACTCAGACTTTTCCTTCTTTGGACAGTGATGGATGATGAAGGCCTTTACAACAGCTAATTACTGCAGATTATTTTGAGACAAGAAGGAAAAAGTGAACCTGACGTGCCAGATGTTTTGTTAACACAGAACCATATGAGAAGCTGTCTTTGGAAACTGTTTTCTTTGGAGAGAAAACAGGGGCAGGTACTACAAAAAACTGGCAGCTGATTGAATGAATCACCTGTTTATCAACCGCCACTGTTGTTTTAAACGAACAGTCGTGGCCGTCGCAAAAACCTAAACCACGCCTGTAGCTGCCAGTAGCTCCTCACAGGACGCTGATTGGTTGAACCGCTGGTTGTTCGGACACAAACAAATTACTTCAGAGACGGTTTAGAGCAGAGACGCCCCAACTCAGAGTAGCTTCCTGTCTGTGTGTCACATGGGTTCCGCCACAGCTACGTCTCTTTAGGAGACTAATGGCAGGTCCTAAAGGTCCTAAAGGAGACTTTTTGCATCAGCAACAAGCGGCAAAGGCACCTGACCAAGCGGTGCTTTTTGATGGGAAACTTTAAACATTGTGTTGACACCGTGTTCAGAAATGGTTATTTATTACCAGGACGTCAAATAATGAGGAGGAAAAGACAGTATTGCCTTTGCATCCTTATTAGCACGTTGAGGAATATTGTTGGAGTGAAAGTCACCATTTGACCCCAAAGCATCTCTATTGCTAATGATGTTCTTAAGCCTTGAGAAAATAAGTACAACTTGAGGGGCTTTTGGGAATTTTTTATCTGTTTGGGACCCTATGATTTATTGCATAGTCAACCAAAAATGTAAAACCAAAAAGGTCCTTTACTATATGTCCACTGTACTTGGTAAATGAATAAATAAATGTATCAAAAATGTAAGTAGCTGCACCTCTACGCACGTACACATTTATGGTTCTGTCTTGAATATCATTAGCTGACACACTTTCTATTTTGTCTTAAGCAAAACGGTGTTCATGTGAAACTAACATTTTTCTGCTCCATTAACTGACAACATAATATGTTGCCAAAGTATTACAAAACATTACATTTTGGAAGTTGGAACAACACTGAAACCATGAAAGTGAAATTGTACTGCAGGTTTTTATGTATTTTTGGTCCAACCTCAATAATTTCAGAGGTATACGTCGTTTTTGTATTCACAACGAACAATAACCATCTGACATTAACAAAGCCATATATCGGACATCGGTATCACCCTGAGCAACATCATTAGTGCCCTCATTTCACTTTCCCCTCGCCAAATCAATCCTTCTATCTCCTTCCATGTCCTCTTTACTCCGGGGTTGGGGGAGGGCAATAGCCGGAAGAGAGAGGGTGAGAGAGAAGGAAGGAGGAAGAAAATAAAGAGACGCAATATAGAGTGATGGGGGAGGATGTGCACAGACTAAGGAGAATGTATCGATCCCTGCTTCATGATGGACTGAAAGGCCGCTTGTCACTCTGACAGCCAAAGGCAAATGGGCCATCACATAGGCAGCTTTGCGGCTGTGCTGACCGGCTGGAAAGAACACAAAAACAACAACAAAAAACAGCCCAAAGGTTAAAGTGTTTCTGAGGGAGGGGGATTCTAGCTAAGAGCGGTGCACCTCATTAAATACTCAGCGTAAGCCCTGTGGATTTCATTGATTGCTGGTGTCCAGCGATGCCTGAGGTTTATCCCACGCTGCCTCCCCCTGAAAAGAGGCAAAATGAGCATGAAGCCTGAAGCGGGGATGATTGTTTTTTGCATCTTGAGTCTATTTCTGATGTGGAGATCTTAATTTGGACTGGCCCAGGCAGCTAAAGTGGGTCATAGGGTGAAGCAGACATGAAGGGGCAGACGCATCTCACTGCCTCCACTCTGGTATACCACACCAACAGCACACAACCCCCCCAGCTGCATCAGTGAGATTCTCATCTCATACTTGTGCCTTGGTGCACACTGAGGATATTGCATGTGCAGCTTGCCCAGAATCCTATGCATCCCTATGAACACAATTGTTGCTGAGGCTCACCTTACACCCCCCCTGCTGAAGTCTTAACCCCAATCCTGATTCCAACCCAAAGTCAAGCCCTGACCCTACTAATCCTCTTAAGGAAGTAAGAAAAGGCAAAATGTCCTCACTTTGCATATGGGTGTTGTTCTTTCTATCCTTATGAGGACCTTAGAGTAATTGAAATACAACACACACATGGTCCAGTAGGCTTTAGGACCCAGTAATAAGGTAGTAGAATTGAGGAAAGGCAAAAGGGAGAGAGAGAGGGGGGGAGGAGGGGGAGAGAGAGAGAGAGAGAGAGAGAGAGAGAGAGAGAGAGAGAGAGAGAGAGAGAGACGTGTTTGCGAAGTCAGAGAAAAGCTGAGAGTGGCAGAAGAAAGTTGACACCGTGTAAAACGCAGTGCAACCGCAACAAGGATTAATCAGATACCTTCTCCTGTCTGCGAGGACAGAGAGCGAGCCGAGCACGATGCGAGAGAGGATGATGTGCAGGGGGAAGGGGACTCTCTGACAGAGCATGCACACCACCCACACCACCGCTGCACAGGTGGAGGCTGAGACAGGGGGGGCATCCGCATGCATTCACCGCCGCATCAGCACCGCTCGACGGACGGATGTTTGACTCTCTGTGACTCAGCGCACGCATTCCCTCTCTCACCTAAACACGTGTAGGATACATATACAGTCCACACACACGCGCACGCACACACGCGCACACACACAAACACACACACACACACACACATTTTGCACATGCCCACGCCGAACGCAAGCAAACCAGTGGATCAGTGTGGAGCAGACAGCCGTGTGTGGATGGTATAAACGGGATTCCCCGTGTCTTCCCAGAGGACTCGACCCGAGGACAGGACAGGACAGGACAGGACGGA
>NC_135857.1:8746047-8833547 GCF_031162955.1 Sander vitreus
GGGAGGGTGGGCTGTAATAAAGCTGAGTGCATCTCTCTGGGAATGAAGCTGCAGCCGATTGGGAGGGAATGGGGGCGGAAGAGAAAGGGAAGGTTGCTGAAGTGCTACCAAAATTAGTGAGCAGGAGTGCGTGTGTGCAGTATGCGCCATATGTCCAGATGTGTGTGTGTGTGTGTGTGTGTGTGTGTGTGTCTGGGTGTTATGAGAGGGAGGCAGTTTGCTCAGAGCGGTGGCTGACGTCAGTGTGTTGAACGATCACTCAGTGTGTTCAGTGTGAGAGGTACTAGCCTTCCATAAAGAGTGGGTGAAGAGGAGGGGGGGGTTTGCACGGCGAAGCAGTGTCAGCGCAGAGCAGAATGCAGCCCTCAGCACCACGCCAGCCCAATTATTCCAGTTTTTTTTTTTTTTTCCCCCTCTGTGCTGTGCAGCGAAGCATGCAATAACGAGTCATTGAATTGATCTCGAGCCTGTGAAGCACTCTGCCATGCAGAATGAATACTTACTGATGAGATATTATGTCATTTGTTGAAATGACTGTTTCTAATTCCACAGGGAATGAAAAGACCCTGAACACAGACGTTTTTCATCTCTTCTCAGTTGTCAGCTCACAGTAGCATTTCTCCACCACTCAGTGAAGTGCTAATTTTAGATCTCCTCTGTTTGGAATAGAGCTGCAACTAACGGTTATTTTCATTGCTGATTAATCTGTCGATTATTTTCTAGATTAATGGATTAGTTGTTTGGTCTCTAAAATGTCAGGAAATTGTGAGAAATGTGGATCAGTGTTTCCCAAAGCTCAAGATGACGTCCTCAAATGTCTTGTTTTGTCCCCAACTCAAAGATATTCAGTTTACTGTCACAGAGGAGAGAAGAAACTAGAACATATTCACATTTAACAAGCTGACATCAGACAATTTTGACAATTTTGTGTCCATAACAAATGACTCAAATCGATGAATTGATTATCAAAATAGTTGGTGATTAATTAAATAGTTGACAATAAATCGATTCATCTTTGCGGTTCCAGTTTAGGACACAGGAAGTCAGTCTTATGTGAGTTTAACACTAGGTAATGTTTTAAGTCACTTACCACTACCGTGTTATGGGGCAATCAGGTGCCTTATCCCCCTTTTGTCGGGTAAATTTAGGGGGGGGGATTTCGTCACGAACACCGGTAACGCTAACGGAGGTGTAACGTTACGAATGGCCACTGTTCTGACGGGTGCCTGGGTCTGTTTCCCGACGGTTCAGTAAACTGCCGTTAGCACCAGAGTTAAGTGGTGACTAGGTTTGGATTGCTGTAATGATAGTGGCTGGCTGCTAGCTGGCTGGGGGCTGACTGTGGATGTGTCCTGGGGCTGTTGTCAGCTCTCATCCCGACTGAAGCCTTGCAGCGCCGGGAGAGTGAGGCAGACAGACAGGGGTGTGCTAGCTGGCTAAATTACCATTAGATTAGTCGTCTATCTATACAGTTAACGTTACTGATGAATTCGTGGGTTAGCCCAGACCTGTTAACCGTGGTCAAAACAATCATACTAAAAATAACTGAGCGTGTTGAACGATGTCGTAATCTTATGTTACCCACCAAGAATTAGCTAACGTTATAGACCAAGCATTAGCATTAGCTACTTGTCAACCAGCACCTTTAAAGTAGGCTAACCTTAAGCTGGATCGATCGATATTGAAATCAATCAATATCAATAAATAAGGTCTGTGTTGCAAAGTGGCATGTAATCAATGACGAAACGATGCCATGTGGCAGAAAAAAAGTTGGAAGAATTGAGGTTTGTATCGAATTGTGGGTCAAAACTCGTGATACGAACCGAATCGTGGATTTGGTGTATCGTTACAGCCCTGGGCAAATTTGACAACATAATTTACATGTCAATAATGTAGCCACACTACGCAGGGCATATTTATAAAGATCTCCATCAACACTGAAATGCCTGAATTGCAAAATGGAAAATGCCAATATAAAAACAGCTAAATCTCTTCTTCTTCTTCGTCATGTTTCAGTCAGCAAACAAATAAACTGCATTGCAGCCAAGGAGTGAATACTCTGCTGAGTCTCAGCTGATTAAACCTTCTTTTTGTGGGCCTCCAGCCCCAAATGTTATCTCAAAAGCCCCAAATCTTTTAGGTTTTTAAAATAACTTCAACTTTTGACCTCTCAGTCTCTCTAACTGGACCGGCCAATCAATGGAGCAAAGTTTTATTACTGAGTAAATATCGCTATTCGTTCTATATCATTAGTAATGCTGTTATGTGACTTAAAAAATAGAAACGTCAAGTGGCGCCTGGTTAGCTCAGTGTTAGGTTACCCCACGTATGGAGTCCTTGTCGCAGCGGCCGCGGGTTCACTTCTGACCACCACTGATAAAATTAGAAAACGTCAGACAATTTTTGCCCCCTTTTAAGGTGGCACCAGCACAAATGAACCATGCTCTCAACATTTGTTGTGTTCTGGTTTCAGAAAGATGAAGACAGTTGGAGAACAGTTAGATACAAAACAGGATGTCAGCTCTACGGGAGCTGACATCTTTCCCTTGGCAACTATCATGTTTTCCCAAATAATGTACAGATTTTAGACTTTCTATTATCAAATGGCTTGAAAAATATTGCATAAAGCTTCCGTAAATGGAGCATGCCCCTGGACCCTCTCTAGGTTTGGGCCGAGCCCCGAATGTTTACAACGTCTGGCTCCGCCCCTGCTTTGTGTCTGCTCTGGCTCTCTGTAGTTGAATATACCCAAATCCACCATTTAGTTGTTCTCATTCCCACATTTCTTTGTCAAGAAACAAACAAGAAACAAGTTTAAAACAGTGATATGTTGTTTTATTCAATATTTAGGGTGCCATTTTTGCCAACTTGCCAATGGATTGATGTTATCCTTTTAAGCTAACTCTGACTCATTTAGAGTCTTAGGGCCCTATCTTGCACCCAGCTCAGCGCAGCGCAAAGCCCGACGCAAGTGTCTTTGCTAGTTTAAGACCGACGCAGTTGTCAATTTCCCGTCCAGCGCCCGCGTCGTTTGAATAGCAAATGCACCTGCACCCATCTGTGTGCCCATGAATTACAATTCATGATACACTGATCCAAAATACATTGAATTGTGGGATTTGGGTCCCTATAATAATTTCAATCAGTGGTAGATAAGTGTTGCATTCACAGTAATCAATGAAACGGATGAATTGAAATGAAAATCAGAGCCCCAGTCTGCTTTTTGTTTGCAGCGAGCACCATTGGCTGGAGGAGAACAGTTTCAAGGTTTTAAATCAAGGTAGCTGATGTAGGAAAAACAAGTTTTAACTCTTTCAGATTAACTGATTTCACACAATACATATACAATCAGGCGCCCCCCTTTCTGTTTTTTCTTATAACATTGTGGGGACTCACCTTCCTTCTGGGGACTGGTCCCTGCAAGGTTAACCATTTATTTTTGGGTAGTGTTTTTTTTTCAGGTGCACTCAGGCAAGTGTTATCTCCATAGGAAGTCTTTCAAATCACACTAATCTGCTAGGTGTATTTATCTACTATATATTTCATGATCGAGCAGGGTCCACAGTTTCACACTGAGATTCCCGGCTTCAGTTTGAGAATTTCAAACTATGGTAGGCAACGGACGTTTCTGTATACTGCTCATTAAGCCCTGCTCTGAATTCATGATATTAGTCAGCCTGTTAAAGACAAGTTGTCCTGTCAGCACCTCTGGAGCTGTGCTGCCTGTAAGGACAGCTAGTTCTGAGGACAGTGACGCTGTGACGCAGGTCGGAGCTGCTGTGGACTACGTGGACAGACAGACACTGTAGCACTGCACTGACGTCTTCGATCGAATGGAAATTTGGGGATAGGGGTTAGGTTTAGGCATGTAGCCTAAGTAGTGTGTGTGTGTGTGTGTGTGTGCGTGTGTGTGTGTGTGTGTGTGTGTGTGTGTGTGTGTGTGTGTGTGTGTGTGTGTGTGTGTGTGTGTGTGTACCTTCTGTGAAAGGTAGAAGGCAGTAGGGATACACAATATATAGTTTTTTTTAATAGTCATGGCGATATCAACTGGCGCAATAAACATCGGGAAAGGCTGTGACATATCGCAAAAGACACTCCGAGAATTTTTAAGTTAGTTGAAATAAAATATCAGCAGAAAACTGCACTTTATAATGAAAATGCCATTCTTCAACACTTTAACATCTGTTTATTTATCGCTATTGTGATATTCAACAACGATCATCGCATATCACATATTTTCCTCATATTGTGCAGCCCTAGAATGCAGCATGTGTGTGTGAGGAATAATACCGCTCTGGTCCAAACTGGAGTTAAGCTGTGAAGTCTAAATATTTTGTGTGACCTTGTTCTTCTCTTAACAGACCTCATCGTCCTTGTCATACTGGACAAAGAGCTGGCTGACTCCTCGCCTGTCCCGAATGGAACCCTCTTAAGGTGGACGGGGTACGTTAAAAATACATGTCCCAAAGGAGCGCTGACGTGGCAAGCAGCAAACCCACGTCCATAAATCAACAGGGAAGGACTTTGATTTCTTCATTATCGCTTCCTGCAGCAAAAACAGAGGACAGGCATGTTGGCAGGCCGGCTGACCTGCCGATGTGCACCATAGGATTCTATTTCTGGAGCCTCATTGCTTTTACAGATTAACTGCCCTCAAATATGGCCCCAATCCGTTCATTGCGCCACTAGTTTGACTGCTGCCGGAGGTTGTGCATATTCAAGCTGCAAAACACCCTGCTGTGCGTCACTCCAGTCATTTGAAGGCGGGCTGCCTTTGGCCTGTAAAAGCAGTGTCAGTGCAAAAAAAAACCAACACACGGCTGTATGTCACAACAGACTGAAAGTCATTTTTGTTTTTCTCCTTACAGTCATTTCTCAACTCATTGGCCATTTCCATCCAGAACGGTTCCAGGGAAAGATTGACATTCCGAGCTTTCATGCTAATACGATGACATTGTGCTAAGATTAAGACTTTACATGTGATTGCAAAATACATTTTCTATGAGTCGCTGAGGGCAAATCACACTGAAAATCCCATTGCCCAGTGTTTTCATTAGCCTGTCTGGGGCTAATCAAGGTCCTCCATCATCGGAATTGACATTTCCATATTGTATGAGAGAGAAAGTAGCCAGCATTAGCATATTCATGAACACTGACGCATTCAATCATGTGAAATGAAAGACGTGGGGCGGCCATCACAGCCATGAAACAAAGAGCTTATGACATGTGAGGAAAAGAGGATCTTGAATCCCCTTACACAATTTCAGAACATCCCATACATATATATATATATATATATATATATATATATATATATATATATATATATATATATACATATACTCACACTGGAGAAAGCTACCACTGGATATTTTATAAACCTGCCGTGTGTTGTTGGCCTCTTGACCAAGGCCTATAATAACATGAAAATTAAGGAACAGGATTAAAGATGGATTATCACTGAAACACTAAAGTCACCAAAGCATCTGCCTTTGCATAAACCCATCGGCGCTCTTTAGGGAGACACTCAGGCACATTGATTTGCAGATTAGATTTTGGTTGTTGATGTAGTGGCCTCTCGTTGGTATTAAAAGAGAGGGATGGAGAATTTAGATGAGCTGGAGCACCCTCTTTTGGGAGAAGGCCCCAATAACAGCCGCGCATCAGCTCCGGGGATGGGGCTGGGTCCCGCGACCGGACAGGCCCCTGGCGGGACGTTTAAGGGCGTCTTGGTTAGGTGTGAGGAGGACAGAGCCTACCCTCCGTTAGCGTGGAGGAGCTATTGTGGACATCCTCCGGAGCTTCAGCAGCAGCAGCTACTGGACCCTTGCTCCTTACCTCGCACACTGGAGTCCTTCTACCCGGCGGCCCCCATCTGGGGACACTCAGACTCCCTGCTCAGCAAAGACTACCTGGAGACCACCTTTGTGGACATTCGGCCCGGCTCCACCCTGGAGAGGAAGCTGCTGGCCGAGACACAGGACTTCCACAGCGAGGCGTACAGCGTGGACGACGAGGATGACCTGCTTCCAGACTCTGACGTAAGACATCCCAGTGACGTGACGTGCACCACATTCTTAAATTCCAAAGTGTAAAATCAAGCATTCATTTCAAACAAAATGATGACAATTTCATATAGGAAATAAAGCTGGCCATCGCCAATGATTTCCTGAATCGATTTGATTCCGAATCTTCGATTCAATATCAATTAGGTTAGAGAAAGTTCAGATACAATACAAATTTTGCTTCAATATAAAAGAGATTTTTAGAGAACTTAAGCTGTACATTGTACAAGCATAAATCAACCATCAAATATTTTTTCAATAATGCACCAGGTTAATGTTTACATTAAGAATTGACCACAAAACTTACACTTTTTGTAAGTACTTTTTACTTATACATCTATTGTAAAAAGGCATACATAAAAACTTTGAATTTTAGGATTTTATTAATTGATCACTCAAACAATTTGTTTTATTGGAGAATCGATTATTTTAACCGAGCCCTAATAGGAAAGCAGTGCAACTCATTCCCTTTCTGCAGCTGTTTAAGAGAAAGACTAGTAACACATAAATATGGTTGAAACTACCGATTATTGTCTTGCCTATTAGGCGTCAGGAAATAGTGAAAAACTACGAGAGTTTCCCAGAGAGTGTCCCAGAGTCCAAGCGGACATCTTCAAGTGTCTTGTTTTGAATAGGTTGGCATTATGGATGGATAAATGACTGAAAAGATTGACTAATCTTTTGCATAAAAAGCAAGAGAGATTCATATTCTCAGTATAGATTCTGGGAAAAATAAAAATAGACATATGAGCAATGCATTTCAAAGGTAGGCGGCAATTGAATGCTTGCTGTCAAACAGGCAGATTACATAAAACTGCTTTCCTGCTGCGGTGCAGGTCAGGACACTACAGCAGCGATGGAGGATGCCAGTTCTATTTCATAGATCACTGAGCAAAAGACCACCCTAGAGTGAAATGTAAATTAGCTTTAAGAGTCACTACAGTGGTCATTTGATGTTTTGGGGACATGAGAATGTATATGATGTAAATGGCACAAGTAAGTAGCCGCTGGTTGTTTAGATTATTATGAAGTCTCTCCGCAAGGTTGTATCAAAAGGTCTAACTACCCACTGTGAGCTAAAAGGCTAAAGGCTGTTTTACGATTATTACTTCGATTTAGTCTCACATTGCCAGCTATATCTCCACAGTGCTGTGGAGTAAGGTCCGGCTACACCATAGATGCATTCTGGGATAGTAGAAAAACAAAACGCTCTGGGTTGTTTGCATTTCTTTAAACCAATCACAATCGTCTTGGGCGGCGCTGAGCTCCGGACGCAGCGACGGCGGCTCTGCTAAATAGTCTCAGGAAGGAACTCGTTTTGGTGAAACATTTGCACCCCGCAAAAGAAAACACCACATACAAATATAAATCAAGTTAACTGTTCAGAATACAGTAACATGAGCTATTTCAATTAGCTGGATACATGGTTAAACCTCATTGGCTCTTACCGGTGTATCTCTGTGTATACTTCGTCCACAGCAATCCCACCAATCGCTCCCAAAACCTCCCAGTTATGGCGCTTACCCACTGCTAGTAGCAGCTCTACTCGGCTCAGCTCGGCTCGACTCAGCCGCGGTGCCCCGTCCTCCTTTTTCCATTGTAGATTTAGTACCGCCTCATGCGTGAGGCGAGCACGGCTGGTCGTCATAGCGCCGCTGCAGGAAACTGTCGTGACCTACCGCGACACACACATAGAACGTCGAAGGTGTGTTGTTGTTGTCACAGCCAGAAGACAAATTTTGTTTCAAAAGAAACTTGAGGCGGGTTTGTTCAGGACACCCCCATCTGTCGCTACCAATGATGATGCAGTGATTAGTGACGATTCTCTCTGACCAATCAGTAGTTAGGTTAGTCAGGTTTCAGTAGCAGGTTTTCACGTCACCTTTTGGTATCGCCTCAGCTCACTTGAGGAGGTGGTACTAAAAAAAGTACCTGTTAGCAGGTACCAGGGACTTTTTTTCATAATGGAAAACCAAAAAAGGCGAGTAGAGTCGAGGCGAGTCGAGCAGGTACCATGTAATGGAAAAACGCCATTAGAGAGGAAATGCCGTAAACATATTCTTTGTAAATCTTTACAATCATTCCCCAAAGGAACCAAGCAGGCCTGCCTTGTTGCACCATCCAAATTTTCTTCTTTTCAAAATCATCTTCAATTTGTTGCCATTTGTGGCATTTTGATGTCAGGCTTTATCCTGGAAATGTACTTCCGTTGATCCAGACTACTTTGATTAAGAACACAAGCCAGTGGACAAACATTAGTACAGAAGTACCGCAAACCATTCAAATCAAGAGGCTGCTGCAAAGTTCACGGTTAGGAGTTTGCTCCACGAGGACAAAAGAACAGCACACAAAATACCAAGCTCATTGTGAATGCTGGCAGTAGTGCAGGGATGCACAGCCGCAAGCCTCTGGGAATAAAACTTTGCAGTGACCTCAAAGAGTCACAACACAGCATCTCCTTGCTTCTTTGTTTCACTTCAAACACTTTAGTTAGACGTCTCAAACTGGAGCCCAAAACTGCTTCATGGCGTCATTCTGTGGAGCTAATCAATACTATACGATGGCAGAGCAGGAGAGAAGACCTTCGGAGTCCTGAGTGACTTTACATATTAACACAGTGGGCTCTATTTTAACAATCTAAGCGCACGGCGTGAAGCA
Source organism: Sander vitreus (assembly GCF_031162955.1). Classification (NCBI taxonomy): domain Eukaryota; kingdom Metazoa; phylum Chordata; class Actinopteri; order Perciformes; family Percidae; genus Sander; species Sander vitreus. The sequence goes on from NC_135857.1 coordinate 8,754,771, forward strand.
CATGGCGCAGGTGTGTTTAGGGCGTGTCCGAATCCACTTTTGCTAGTTTGACGCATAGACTGTATATAGAATGGACCAACAGATCCCGTTGCTCTGGACAAAGACCAGTGAAGGATATTAGAAGCACTTTTCCGCAGCTTCCAACTGAGAGAGACAACATAAATGTGACGTGAGCAACCTGTCTGAAAGTTGTAAGTCTTCTGGTAGCTGTGCTAAGAGAAATCTCAATCATTCCAAATCTTGCAGAGACGGAGAGCGTAGGTATATGTAAGGAGATAACATAGGCACAGGCTAATTATTGCTAACTAAAATGCTAGTTAACATTAGTAATTAAACTTAAACAGCTAATGTAAGTCGAAACTGCCTGAGAGCTTCTCCTGTACTATACGGTAATTTCTCTACTATGCGACAGTAAGTCCCGTGGTTATGACACAATCGTTAGACTATTTTTGCAAAAACATCTGCTACGGAGCCATAACGTGAGATACAAGGCAATGGAGCCTTTTATACATTGTCGTGTTTCTTTAGAAATAAACAATGGACAAATAAAGTCTTTAAACGCTTCAGATGTTAAGTTATTCGCTGTCAAAGTGACGTCAAAATGAATAGCAGTCAATGGGATGCTAACGGGGGGTGAGTGCTTGTTAGCATCAAAATGGCGCCATAGGAGGTACGCGTTGTGAGGAGAAGCTTACCACCTTGGTTTGACAGCGGAAAAAAGGGTCTGTGCGCCGGGCGCATGGTTCTAAAGGGTTGTACTTAGTGTCTTCATTAATTCATAGGTGTGTTCTGGGCGTAACATGCAATAAACCAATCAGTGTCATCTCCCATTCCCTTTAAAAGCCAGGCGCGTTTGTACCCTGGCACATTGCTATTATGATGGCAGATTAGCACCATAATATTTTTATTTGTAATCTTTTGCATGTTTGTGTGCTGCTGCGCTTCCCTGTGTGTGTGTGTGTGTGTGTGTGTGTGTGTGTGTGTGTGTGTGTGTGTGTGTGTGTGTGTGTGTGTGTAACAAGCATAGTGTGCGCGCGCTGTGCACGAGCCTAGGCGCATTTTACTAATGACTGTTAAAATAACAATGAAATGCTGCGCTATTGACTTTAGAACAGGTTTTTGTTGGTCAACACTCAAAGCGTTGGGCTTTGTGCTGCGCTGCACCGGGTGCAAGATAGGGCCCTACGTCCATCTGGCTTTTGGCTCAATTCGAGATTTCCCTGTGGACATGTCGACAAAAAATCCTCCGGAAAGATCACTCCTGATCAGTGGTGGAATGTAGCTAAATACAGCTATGTACTGAAGCACAAATGTTGAGGTACTTGTACTTTACTTGAGTCTTTTCTTTTCATGCCACGTTCTACTTCTACTCCGCTACATTTCAGAGAGAAATATTGTACTTTTTACTCCACTACATTCATCTGACAGCTTTAGTTACTAGTTACTTTACACATTAAGTTTTTCACACAAAACAAATGTAGTTTATAAAATCTGATGTTTTATTATAAATGAAACTAACCAACAATATAAGGGCCTACAAGTCCAGCTGAAATGATTAGACCATTAAACACTGTTTGGCTCCTTTAAGGCTCTGACACATCAACCCGACAGCCGACCTTCGGCAGAAAAGGCAGACTGACTGCCTCCCCAAGTTGGTCAAAAAAGTGCCTCGGAACACACCGAAGCAACGCCGACTTGAGCGTACGTTCTGCGCGTGAGTGAGACGTAATACGTCTCCATAACAGCAGGCGGCGCTAATCTGTATTAAAAAAAATGAAAACCGGCAGCTGATTGGACGAACGTGTCACATGGGTCTGGTTTCTCCAGAATTTCATAGCCAGACCATCATGGTGGAATACGATCTCGTATTTTACGAAAATAGTTCACCGAAACGTGTTTCTGAAAACATTGTAAGCGAGAAATAGACCATGCAGTTGCTGAATCTGTCTTCATTTCAGATCGACAAAGGTCAGTTTAAAAGATTTTCGTCAGATTTTGAGAGGCGTTAGTCACGCTCATCCCGCTCATCATTTCCGGGTTAGCACTCCACCAATCAGATTGGACATTGAGTGTGACTGCCCGCCTTCCGATTCAACATGTCAAATCGGATTTTCCTGCATTGAGTACTATTGCTTTTAATACTTTAAGTACATTTTCCTGATGATACTTACATACTTTTACTTAAGTAACATTTTTAATGCAGGCCTTTAACTTGTAACAGAGTATTTTTTTACAGTGTGGTATTAGTACTTTTATTGTAGTAAAGGATCTGAATACTTCCTCCACTGCTCCTGATATATGAGAATAATTCCAGACAGGACAAATCAGAGAGAACAGGCATATGGAGTGAATGACAATAAGAAAATTAAAATCACCTTGTGAACTAATCTTTAAATCACTGTTTGTAATAATAATGTACTCTTCTTTCATGTTTAAAATCAGTGGATAAGATTTTATTTGATTTTTTTAAAGGGTGCAGGTCTTTGAAGCATTTGCTCAAATGTTACGGCAGCATCTTTGGAAAACAAAATGCACAATTATTTCACGCACAAAATAAAACAAGCAGAGTAATATGACAGGGCCAGAGTGAAAGAGGAAGTCAGATTGAATATGCAGCTTTTTCAAAAAGATGCGTGAGTCACGAATGGCCTGCGGTCAGCAGAGCTAGTGCACATCCACACTAACCCCATTCAGTCACATTGTCTTACAGGCACCAGCAAAGTTTTACAGTTGTTGTGGAGGACGTGAACGCAACAAACAAAACAGAAATCACGTTTGGAATGCTTCTGTAAAACAGTGACTTAGTTTTAGAGCATATTATCTTTGTATGTTGAATGCAACTTTTAAAATAAATAATACTCAACACTATGACTATGAGTCCAATTACAAAAACTACATTTCTCACTTATAGTTGTATCTAACTATGCACATAGAGTTTTGATGTTCCTTGTTTTACCTCGATAAAACTGATACAAGCAAGTGGGCAAACACACAATATTATGAACTCTACACGATTCAGATGAAGAGCAATGGGCTGCCACAAAGTTGAAAGGAATTTTAAAAATGTAGCATATATTCAGCATGTCGTTCCGGAATCAATGTCCCAGTTACTCTGGAAAGCCCATAGATCTCTGGACTGCTTTGAATAAAACAAAATAAAATAAAAGGTCCCCATGTAAAAAGGTTGGCAGTGTGTTCTGTGGAGTAACTAGAGTTATGGGGACATTTTTTATGTAAAGATGTTGTTGTAGATTATTATTATTTTTTTTTTTTAAATATGATGTTCAATTGCTGGAAAATCTATCTCCAATTCATTTGTGTGGAGGCAGAAATCTTAAAACCCGGGCAAACAAAAGCAAAACTACTTGCATAAACAGATACCATTTTTTTTTGTTGGGAATATAACCTGAACTCAACCTAATATGCACTCTGTTTGAACCCCAGGACTCGTCTATTGATGACTTCAGTGATACAGACAGTGAGAGCAACTTCCCTCTGATGATCCCTCAGGACTACCTGGGTCTCGCCTTCTTCTCCATGCTCTGCTGCTTCTGGCCCCTGGGCATCGCTGCCTTCTACCTTTCACAGAAGGTACACACACACACACACACACACACACACACACAGACAGACAGACAGAGAGACACACACACACACACACACACATACAAACACAGAGACACACACAGACAGAAAGATACGCACACACACACAAACGCACACACGCACACACACACACACACACAAACACACATGCACGCACACACACACGCACGCACACACATAGACAGAGACACATGAACATACGCACGCACACACACACACACACACACACACGCACACACACAGACAGAGAGACGCACGCACACACACACGCACACACACAAACACAGACACACACACACACACACAGACAGAGACACACACACACAGACACATGCACACACACACACGTACACAAATACACAAAGACACACACGCACGCACACACACAAACAGAGAGACACATGCACATACGCACAAACACACACACACACACACACACACACACACACACATACACGCATGCACACACACAGACAGAGAGATGCACGCACACACACACACACACACAGACAGAGAGACACACCCACGCACACACACACACACACACACACACACACACACACACAGTCTGTCCTGAGCTGACATGATACAACGTGGCACTGTAGTTCACAGCCACGGGGGATTTCTTCCCCTCTGCAGTGTGTCTAGACTAACGGGTCCAGTTTCTTAAGTGCTGCGCAAGTGTGCACATGGAGTTGGGTTAGAGTTGAGACAGGGAGGATTACACCTAGATTTGAAAGATTATGCCACAAGAGCTTTGAAACAGCACAGAGCTGTCCAATCCAAAAGCAAATATGCATCGAGGATTTTTTACATTTACATTTTAGAATCACAGTCTCTCTGTCCCATAATGCATACTGAATGTTCATACGTAAGCTTCATTTAGATGTTTAAAAACTAGGGCTGTACTTGATTAAAGAAATTCTTAGTCGGCTAACACTCATCAAAATGCTGGCTGGAGCCCACTGATCTATACACCGGCCTACTGATGTAAACCAGAGAATGGGAAAGATATGGTTAACAACAGTATAATTGTTTCGTCATTAACAGTATCTTTCCCTTTATTCTGTGGTTTACATCAGTAGGCATGTGTCTAGATATGTAATCCCTGTTTTATAATATTCATATTTCCAATGCTAGCTCATATTTTTTTTATCCTCTAGTGTCTAAATCAGTGTCTGATCAGTCTCTTCTAAGACAAAGCTGGTGGAAATATGGAGCAAGCCAAAGGGGATAAAAAGGGGACGCTATGACTGCTCAAACTATCCCATTAGTCAACATTACACTGACAGTGTAGAAAAGCCCCTAAAATCTCTATCTCTAGTTGCTAGAGGCCCCTAGTTTATAAAGGCATCTTTCCAGCACTGCGGGGGAGGGGGGGTCCCATTAACTGGCAGCAAGCTGCATGGGCCTTTTGATCAGATCAATGGCCTTCATTAGGGTTTAATTAGAGTCATAACAAGAAGACCCAAGGTGATACAATTCCAATATGGTTGAGTGCTACCTGAAACAGAGGTCAGAGTCAAAGACACGGACCAGAGAGAGGGGGGGAGGGTGTGTGTTTGTGTGTGTGTGTGTGTGTGTGTGTGTGTGTGTGTGGAGGGGCGGGGGCACACACAAACGCAGGGTGTGATTCAGAGACGGAACATAATGTAGGCTTCATGGTGGAATGTAACTAAGTACATTTACTCCGGTACTGTACTTAAGTACAAATGTTGAGGTACTTTTCATGCCACTTTCTACTTCTACTCCACTACATTTCAGAGAGAAATATACTACATTCATCTGACAGCTTTAGTTACTTGTTACTTTACACATTAAGATTTCTGCACAAAAAACAAATGTAGTTTATAAAATCTGATGTTTTATTATAAATGAAACTAGCCAACAATATAAGGGCCTACAAGTCCAGCTGAAATGATTAGACCATTAAACACTGTTTGGCTCCTTTAAGGCTCTGACACATCAACCTGACGGCCGACCTTCGGCAGAAAAGGCAGACTGACTGCCTCCCCGAGTTGATCAAAAAAGTGCCTCGGAACACACCGAAACGACGCCGACTTGAGCGTACGTTCTGCGCTATCGCGAGACGTAATACGTCTCCATAACAGCAGGCGCGAAAATCTGTATTGTCGCCCAAAAAATGAAAACCGGCAGCTGATTGGACGAACGCGTCACATGGGTCTGGCTTCTCCGGAATTTCAAAGCCAGACCATCATGGCGGAATACGATCTCGTATTTTACGAAAATAGTTCACCGAAACGTGTTTCTGAAAACATTGTAACCGAGAAATAGACCATGCAGTTGTTGAATCTGTCTTCATTTCAGATCGACAAAGGTCAGTTTAAAAGATTTTCGTCAGAATTTGAGAGACTCTAGTCATGCTCATCCCGCTCATCATTTCCGGGTTAGCACTCCACCAATCAGATTGGTCGTTGAGTGCGACTGCCCGCCTTCCGATTCAACATGTCAAATCGGCCCAGATGAAGGCCAACGGCTCCTCCGACTGACGACGGCACGGAACACACCGAACAGACTCGAGTCACTGACCTCGCCAGACTGTCAGACGGCCGATTATCGGGTTGGTGTGTCAGGGCCTTTACACTTTCTAAAATGGGGGGATTTTTCAGCATTGAGTACTTTAAGTTCATTTTCCTGATGATACTTAAATTCTTTTACTTAAGTAACATTTTCAATGCAGGACTTCTACTTGTAACAGAGTATTTTAACAGTGTGGTATTAGTATTTTTACTTAAGTAAAGGATCTGAATACTTCTTCCACCACCGGTGGGCTTAGCATGTGATAGGAATGAGTGGAAGAGGAAAGTGGAGGCCAGGGAGGACAATGACAAATGATGATCAATGCCCCTCTCTCCTCTTCTTTTCCCCCGTCTAATCTTCATCTCCCTCTCCTTTCTCCTCCAGACCAACAAGGCCTCGGCTCAGGGGGATTTCCAGGGCGCCAACGCCGCGTCTCGCCAGGCTCTGTGGCTCTCAGTGCTCTCCATCGTGTTCGGAATCATAACGTACATCTGTGCCATCGCTGCATTGATTTCCTACCTGTCTGGAAAGCCACCATAAAAGCAACTCGTGCACACAGAAAAAAACAGACCTCATGCATCTCATGGATATTATCAACACAACATATCACCTGTAAATGTGAAATAATCACAGTCTTTGTCTGTCGTCATGTTTTATCTACAGCGAGCTGGAAAAAGATAGTGAAAACAACTGGAGAGCTGGTGTATAGAGCTCAGCACCAGACTGATCTCAAGAAGTGGCGTATGTATGACACGCCAATTCTTATGCCATTTTGACGTGTTATCAAGACGCATAATCGCTTTTTAGCGTGTTTATCAACGCCGTTTGGCCTCCATTGACTTACATTACCTTGCGATTGCGTAGGGAGGTTGGTTGGGGTGGTGGATGGGTCAAAAACAGGACTTTCACCTAGGAGGCCAGGATCGTGTCCCGCTTGTCATGTTTCCTTCATGTCCCGTGTGTCATGTTTCCTTCATGTCCAGCGTGTCATGTTTCCAAATCCCAACCGTCACTTTCTTTTCCTTCGTGTCACGTTTCCTAATCCCAGCCCCGTTCTTCTTTTCCTAAACCCAACCCGTTCGCTGTATACGGCGTAGACATACACGCGGATAGCTCAAAATGCGTACAGATAACGCGCCGCTTGGCTTTAGAAAAGTGGCGTGTATGTTTACGCTAAGTCATGATATCACTATCACGTTGCAGAGAAATACCCCGTTCAATTTCTCCAAAAAGGATTTTTAATAATTAGCCATAATGTCTAAACCATCCGAGGTAGACTGACCAGGAAGCTGTGAGGTTGGGAAACGAAGGTTTCTGTTCCTGTAGAAGATAGAAGTCCGTATGAAATCAACCTTGTTTTAAGAAAAACATGTTTTATTCGCTAAGTCACGGAGAAGTACTACACTACCCACAATCCTAAGCGTAACAGTGACGTTTTTGATTGGTAGAGCTCGCTGTTACCATGGAAATTAACCCGCAAACAGCTATAGCGAGCTGCTCCCACTTAAGTCTATGATCGTTTGTGTACACAGTGTTATACCTTTTGCCTTTTCATCAGTTTTCAACTGATTTTAACCCTAATCAAATGTGTTAAGGTCAGGATTCATCTCTTAGCTGGTTGGCTTGGTTCCAGGCTTAAACCTCTTTAAATAAGCATTTCATGAAACGTCAATGGAGCAACTGAACGGGGGAAATCAGTTTTGGAACCAGAGCGGTTCAAAAAGTGGGCGGTCACTGTTGAGCTCTATAGATTATAGTCACTTCTTATTGGATTAGGACATAATTCAGCTCAGAGGACATTCCTCACACGTTAATGAAAATTATTGAAAAATAAGTTATACAGTATCACTCCATATAGAAGATACAGTCTGTAAATGTGATTTGTTTCGTCACCCGAAGAAGAGAGTTACCTGCCATCCTTTACATCTGTGCTGTGGTCTTCAATCATCACGTGTGAAACGTTACTGAAGTCAAAAACAAAACTGTAAATGCAGATGTTGTCAATACACTGTAGATATCACTGACACAATAACAAAGGGTGGATAATGAGAAGCAGAAAAGAGAAAAGAGGCCGCAGCAAGGAAGCGGCAGCAGCTAAATCCTGATGGACCTCGCTGTGGGACCGCCCGCGCTGCCGCGGCCGCTGTGGGGTAAAAAAGCTGGGAAGCCCCAGAGCTTCTTTTTTTTTTTTTTTTTTTAAATGAGAGGCTCAAAGCAATAGTCTTTCAGAGAGCCCAGAATTTCTTGCTACTACCACAGGGAAACACGATCGCTTACGTACTCTATGTGAAGAGACAGGGGCTTCATCCCAGATCTTAAATTGCATCCCCGTTTCCTCCACTTGCTTCCCTTCCTCGCTTCTTAGTCCGTCCCTCCGAGGGAGCACGGGAGAGACTCGAGGTAATCACGCGAGGAGAGAGGAAACGAGGAAATGTGTTTTTAGAGGGAATAGACGTCCTTTCCTCTGAAGCTTCACATGAATTTTTATTTTTCAAGATTTTTTTTTGGCATTTTAGGTCTTTATTTGATACGACAGCTTGGACATGAAAGGGGAGAGAGAGGGGGAATGACATGCAGCAAAGGGATGCAGGTCGGAATCGAACCTGCAGTGAAGCCGTTGCAGTGAGGACTGAGCCTCTGTACATGGGGCGCACGCTCTACCAGGTGACGAGCTACCCAGGCACCCCCAGCGTCACGTGATTTGTTCCGCTGAATGGGCGGAGTTAGCAACGGCTTTCAGCTGCACGGCTTCCAGGAAGGCTGCTCTCTACTCGCTCATAGCTCCTCAGAGATCCGTCCTCCATCATAGCTCCTCGGGGCAGGAATAAAAGCTTTTACACAGCCTTCACGAAGGAGGGCCAGAACAACTCCCAGTTTCAAGCGAAGACATATCAAATAAGAGAAGTGAGATCCATCTCTCCAGCTTTTAGGCCGCTCAGAGACGGTTCCGGTCTAGCTATCAGTGATTCCACCACGCCATATACATATGGAATATGTAACGGTTGAGAGATAGTCTCGATACGATAGAGAACTGCACCTGTGCATCATTCATCCATCCTGATTTCACATTCAGCATCACTCATTGTTTACCTGCAGAAAGGACTGATTCAGCTTCGTTTGATGTTGAAATACACAGAAATACATATAGTGCCATTATATAACAAAATCAATAAAAATGAGGGGTTTTCAAATGAAATGCAAGGTTGTGATGTGAAACACTGGCTCTAGATTTAGAAATAAAGGAGCTGCTAAGAAATCATCACATGGGCGAGAAAAAGTGCCAAAAAATATGGGGGGGGGGAAAAAACTCAAAGAATGATCCTTTTATGAGCTGTTCCATTAAAAGCAACCAGGCTGCTACTCCACGCTCTCCAAATATAGATTGTGCTGGTTTCTCCTCCCAAAAAGACTACTGAAATCCTTCAGGAACTTGCTTCTTGCAGTATGGCAAACTTGAAAAATGAAGTTGTCTCCTTCAACTTATGTAGGCAAACACAGTGACACTTTGTGCAGACGAGCAAAGGGGGTTAAAGAAATGTTGCAAAAAGTAATCTGGCAAGACATCTCAGTGCTCAGCCATGTGACTTATGAGTCAGCAAAATCTCTCTTTGGGATCACGATAGAAACCTGCATGGCCAGTTTGTAGTTTGCCACGTACAAACCTGCTCCAAGCTTCGACCGCTTCCTTCATTTGGTCCTGGATTATTGCAACAACAAAAAAACAGCTTTGATAAAAGAAAAAGAAAAAACTCTGGCCATATTGGTTTGAGCTTAAATGTGCCATTAACAAAGCAGTGAACAAGGGAACTCAAAGTAAATATAAAAAAAAAAAGAGACTAAGATAAAAGTTGGCATTTTCTATTTAGATATTTAGTTTTTATAAAGTCCCCAGCTGAACTGCAAATAACTCAAATACTTTGTTTTCTGCAAACCCAGTGTTGTATCAAGACTGAGCTGATAATGTGATGATGATCAATGTTCTGGTGAGTGTAAGTGGTGTATGTAGAGACACTGGTGATATCTCCGTGTCTAACCCTGGTCAGCTACAGGATCACTGTTGACGTGCTGTGATCCAGCTACACTGACTCAATGCTGACAATCCTGAACCATCCTCTGTCTCCAGTGGACAAATGACTAAATGACCTCTTTGTTGTCACAGCTGTTCCCCCGATTAGTGATTTATGTGTGATCATTTCATGTGGATTGCCTCGACGTCATAAGACGGGGCCTCCGGTCAGTTTTGTCTCACTTTGTATCACTTCTTTAGGTAGTCCATTAAGGTTAAAAGGTTTAGGGGATTTATTAGTCCAAGAGATATTCAGTTCACATTCTTGTATTAGATGTAAATATTAAACTGAAAGAAAAATCAACGAATCCCAATAAATGCACTTGTTTGACATTCATCTTTCCTCATTGTATTTCGCTAGCCTCGTGAGACCGTCCTGATCTCGCGAGCTCCAGTTTTCCACTCGCAGATCAGTCTGGCATCTTGAGACAGAGAAAATGTGGAGCCGTTCGCCAAACGACCGACCAATCAGCGTTGGTTGTGAGGCGGGTTTAGGTGCGACGCAACGAGAAGCGACTGTTCAGTCTAAACAACATGACAGCTTCCACGGATGAGATGAGGGTAGCTGTCGCGCAAGTTAGAAAGTATTCCTTCATTGAAAGAAGAGCAAAAAACAGCACTGGAGGCTTTTCTCTGAGGAAAATGTGTTTTTGCTCTTCTCCCGTCTATCACCAAAATAGGTGGTGATAGACAGATGGTTTATCCAATCAGCTAACCAGTATTTTCGCCCCTTCCCAAAAGTTCTCCAACGGAAAGTTCCCAGATGGATATGCTGAGCAAATGCGAAGCAATCCATCTGGCGGACTCAGGTTAGTATTTCGCACCCTGACTTGACTAATTCAATCTGGTCTTCTGACAAATGTCCAAATGTAAACTTCACTTCACCCACAGCACGGCTGACAACAACTGAACTGAAGCAAAGGTAGCCCAAAGTGGTTATTTAATATTTTATTAAAACATCAGTATTTGTATGCATCGTTTAGAAAAGAGGGAGAGCTGCTCCTTCATCAGAGGGTTTTGGAGTATCGCCGGCGGACTGAGTCTCTGTAGAACTGGAAGATCTTCTCTGATGCTTTCTGACTGACTGCTATACACTGCTGCAGCTGGAGGAGAAGAGAAACTAAAATGTAAGACTTTAGATAAGAGTCCAAAATCATTTCACCATCATCCGACCTGAAGCTGATCACTGACAGAGCTCGCACAATGACGACAAAACTTTACTGGAACAACAAATCTGGAAATCACACATTAGACAAGATCACGAGCCTTAATTAGGGCTGGGCGATATACTGATGTTTGACCTTATATATCGATATATTTTCAAACACAATAGGTGATATCGATATAGTTTAATGTTGCGTTACGTGACCCATTTCTTCTGTAAAGCCGCGTCTGTGTGCATCTCTCCTCTCACTCTCCACGCCGCACAAGACGGAAACGGAACAACAGTTACTGGATGCAACTAACTTCAGTTCTAGGAGTAATAGCGTGTGAGACGGCGCCTGCTGGACCCGGGCGAGAGATGTGACCCCATGGCCACATCGTAGTTTATAAAAAAATGCAGCGCAGTGACGATAGATACATATATTACATACACGTAGTCTCGCTTTGCCAGACCCTCCTCCAAAGCGCTGCGGAGGAGGGTCTGGCTACTCCACACAGCATTCTGGTTTATTGGCATTTCTTTAAAGCAATCGCAATCGTCATGGGCGGTGCTAAACTCCGCACAGAGCCGCTGAAAAATAGTCGTGCGAGAGAAAACTCAGATTGGACAGATAGTCTAGCTAGCTGTCTGGATTTACCCTGCAGAGATCTGAGGAGCAGTTAACCATAGTCCTCAGAAATCCACCAGAGTTTAGAACGCCAACACAAAGAAAGAGGAAGGTGTTAGGGGAAAATTATGATACATACTATTTCTCTGATTATTATTAAAACTGTTTGCATTATAACAAGACAAAACACTGTTGCTGCTGTCGCCATCTGGTATCTGGGAGCCACTGTCTTGTCCTTGTTTGGAGCACGGTGTGATGCTGAGGAAATAACAGGCGCTCCCTGACTAGATAAGGGAGACGTCATCGCCTCTTACCAGATAAACAACTGACGACACCAACACTTTCTTTCACATTCTACGTTGTATTACAAAAGCTGCTGTAGAGAGCTTTTCGTTAAGTCACTTTCTGTACTAGAGACTGCCTCCTTGTCGGGTTCTCAAGTAAAATGAACTTTGATATATCTTCAGTGGCCCTGTCTATTATTTGATAATGTAATGATTCTAACAGAAGGTAATGGAAAATACATGCATCCGGCGGAATTTCCTGCAGCACGGGAGCAGTCCCGGAAGTGGAACGCTGTTAGAAGAAAAAAAACTAAAACTCTTCTTTTTTCGCTGTTAATATTAAACTGTTTGCATGATGGAAGCCATAATACTGCGGACATTCTCACAAGAAAAATCTTGGGAGCCACTTCCTGACAACAGCATTTCTTCTCATGACTTCAGTTTTACTCATAGAAAGCAGCTGTAGAGGGCTTTCGTCAGTCATTTTTCTGTACTTTGCTGTAAAAATTTGACTCTACTTGCAAGTAAACAAACTTTGAGACAATGTCAGTGTTTCTGTCCATTCCTTGATAAATAATTAACAAACGCGAAGGATATAGACTACATACACAAGGCGTTTGTAACGCTGCTGACACACCGAAGCGCATTCAACTCATGCTGGACACGTTCATAATGAGTCGGCCGAGTAGAGACTCCAGTCTGAAGTGGAGTTCAGATAAACCAGAGAACTGTACTGTAACAATGGGCTTCATGATCAAAGAAGAGTTGTTGTATCATACACATCAGTCCATCTGACTTCCTCTGTCGCCTCTTTTAATCAGTCTGTTATTGTTGTTGAAAACAGCTACAAGAGCTGTCTGAGAGATAGGTTTTTTTTTTTTTTTTTAAATATAGGCTATTTAGTTTAGATGTTAGATGTACTGCAGCTGTATATTTTCCAACCTATTTTCAAAAGAAAACCCTATCTTTGCATTTTATTTTGATTACAGTCTGTTTTAATGAAAGTGCTTGGGACATCTCACATGTGGCTTTGGCTTACAACTGAACATTTAGCCCACTTTGTTAAAAACAAATACAGAGATATACAGGTGCTGGTCATATAATTAGAATATCATGAAAAAGTTGATTTATTTCAGTAATTCCATTCAAAAAGTGAAACTTGTATATTGTATACATTCATTCCACACAGACTGATATATTTCAAGTGTTTATTTCTTTTAATTTTGATGATTAGAACTGACAACTAATGAAAACCCCAAATTCAGTATCTCAGAAAATTAGAATATTGTGACAAGGTTCAATATTGAAGACACTCTGGTGCCACACTCTAATCACCTGATTAACTCAAAACACCTGCAAAGGCCTTTAAATGGTCTCTCAGTCCAGTTCTGTAGGCTACACAATCATGGGGAAGACTGCTGACTTGACAGCTGTCCAAAAGACGACCACTGACACCTTGCACAAGGAGGGCAAGACACAAAAGGTCATTGCTAAAGAGGCTGGCTGTTCACAGAGCTCTGTGTCCAAGCACATTAATAGAGAGGCGAAGGGAAGGAAAAGATGTGGTAGAAAAAAGTGTACAAGCAATAGGGATAACCGCACCCTGGAGAGGATTGTGAAACAAAACCCATTCAAAAATGTGGGGGAGATTCACAAAGAGTGGACTGCAGCTGGAGTCAGTGCTTCAAGAACCACCACGCACAGACGTAAGCAAGACATGGGTTTCAGCTGTCGCATTCCTTGTGTCAAGCCACTCCTGAACAAGACACAGCGCCAGAAGCGTCTCGCCTGGGCTAAAGACAAAAAGGACTGGACTGCTGCTGAGTGATCCAAAGTTATGTTCTCTGATGAAAGTACATTTTGCATTTCCTTTTGGAAATCAAGGTCCCAGAGTCTGGAGGAGGAGAGGAGAGGCACAGAATCCACGTTGCTTGAAGTCCAGTGTAAAGTTTCCACAGTCAGTGATGGTTTGGGGTGCCATGTCATCTGCTGGTGTTGGTCCACTGTGTTTTCTGAGGTCCAGGGTCAACGCAGCCGTCTACCAGGAAGTTTTAGAGCACTTCATGCTTCCTGCTGCTGACCAACTTTATGGAGATGCAGATTTCATTTTCCAACAGGACTTGGCACCTGCACACAGTGCCAAAGCTACCAGTACCTGGTTTAAGGACCATGGTATCCCTGTTCTTAATTGGCCAGCAAACTCGCCTGACCTTAACCCTATAGAAAATCTATGGGGTATGGTGAAGAGGAAGATGCGATGCGCCAGACCCAACAATGCAGAAGAGCTGAAGGCCACTATCAGAGCAACCTGGGCTCTCATAACACCTGAGCAGTGCCACAGACTGATGGACTCCATGCCACGCCGCATTGCTGCAGTAATTCAGGCAAAAGGAGCCCCAACTAAGTATTGAGTGCTATATATGCTCATACTTTTCATGTTCATACTTTTCAGTTGGCCAACATTTCTAAAAATCCTTTTTTGTATTGGTCTTAAGTAATATTCTAATTTTCGGAAATACTGAATTTGGGATTTTCATTAGTCGTCAGTTATAATCATCACAATTAAAAGAAATGAGCATTTGAAATATATCACTCTGTGTGATGAATGAATATAATATACAAATTTCACTTTTTTGAATGGAATTACAGACATAAATCAATTTTTTCATGATATTCTAATTATATGACCAGCACCTGTATATATTGTGTAACGCCATTCAGCCGAAAAATACTGAGATATGATTTTTAGTCCATTTTGTCCAGCCCTAGCCTAAATTTGACAATGTTGTACATGTGCTCGTTTATTTACGGACCTCGTGAACGGAAAATGATCCTCTGGTTGATGACATCATTACTTGGCGTTCTGTGGCGTCAATAGCAAAGGTCATCAACGCTCGACTTTCCTGGAAACAGTGAAAACAGACGAGAACAAGTTAACAAATTGAGTGCGCGTCATAACAGTGCTGACTGTACTGAGAGGACATGCACCAGAGTTGTTGCAAAAGTCAAGTCATACAAACACATTCCCACAAGTGACAAATTCAGTTACATGTCATCAATCTGTCATGTATTCCACAAGTTATTCTGTTATGATGCATTAAAGTGTCAATGGTGGTACATTTATTGGTGTGGCCAACTTATAATGAATCTGCTTCATCCGACTCCATTTCAGTTAGACTTATACATATACTACATGGATCTCTTCACACGCAGCACACAGTGGAGTAATGCAAGGTTGAGTTAAATCCACAGTTTTGTAGTAGTACTGTAAAGCCCATTTCATGCGGAAATGGGCTTGGAGTAGACTGGCCGTGAGTGAGCAGGCTATCAAACTCATTTTAGTTCATGGGCCACATACAGTCCAATTTGATCTCAAGTGGGCCGGACCAGTAAAATCACTCCAGCAGGATGCAAAATCCTATCTGCCACAGAGTCAGTGATGGAAGAAGTACTCAGATCCTTTACTACTTAAGTAAAAGTATTAATACCACATTGTAAAAATACTCTGTTGAAGTGAAAGTACTGCATTGAAAATGTTACTTACGTAAAAGTATGTAAGTATCATCAGGAAAATGTACTTAAAGTATTAAAAGTAAAAGTACTCAATGTAGATAAATCCTCCCATTTTAGAAAGTGTAAATGATCCAAACAGTTGTGTGTTTAATGGTCTAATCATTTCAGCTGGACTTGTAGGCCCTTATATTGTTGGCTAGTTTCATTTATAATAAAACATCAGATTTTATAAACTACATGTGTGCAGAAATCTTAATGTGTAAAGTAGGGCTGTCAAACGATTACATTTTCTTAATCGTGATTAATCGTTTCATTTCTATAGTTAATCGCTATTAATCGCATGTTTTATCACATGATTAAAATTCTATTATTTTGCATTTCAGAACTGTTTTTAAGTACATATTAACAATGGAAAGCCATTCTTACCAGTGGATCTTGACTGGGAATCAAATGAATGCAAAGAAAATGACTTTATGAACTTGATTTTAAGATTTGTATTTGTTTATTATATATTTAATCTAGTCACACATTTGAATCTAGAGTCAATATTAGGGTTGGGTATTGTTTGGTTTGGATACCGGTGCTAAAGCGGTACCGGTACCTTAATGTTGCCTGAACCGATACTTTTTAAGAAAGCTTTAAAAAAAAAAAATAAAAAAAAAAAAGGGTACTAAACAGTCGGCGACATTAAAGAACGGCTTGTTTATTGCTAAGGCCATATCGTCAAAATTAAATGTCTAATAATAATGTAATCACTATAACAATAACTTATTTCACTAGTAAATTGCTGTTGAATGACAAAAACAACGACCAGATTTAACAACAACTTTGAATGCACCACAACGCTGTAAATTTCCAGTTTCATTGAACGCACCGTCTGTGTTTTTCCGACAACAGCAGCTGCAGATTGTTACATCCAGGTGTCGGAATCCTCTACAGTGAAATACAGTCACACTTTACACCGGTTAGCGTTAGCTGTCAGCATTGTAACCGTGTTTAAACTACTACTAGCTAGCGGTAGGCTAACGTTAGCTGCTGTCGAGTATAGTGTTAACTAGCATCATGTGCAGCAATGTTTCTGTTTCTGTTTCCTGTAACGTCTGTTTCAGAGCATCAGAGAGAAGCGCAGACATATCAGTGGCACCAGAATGAGGCACCGAAATCCGCGTTGCTATTCCTGCAGCAGCAGGATGTGTTACGAGGAAGTACGGCAAAATAGTAGCCTGTTAGGCACGACGCAAAGCCGAGCGAAGTGAAAATAAATTAATAAATGGCGGCATGCGATTAATACGATTAAAAAAAAAATTAAGCGTTATGCTCGACCCTTAATCGCATCTCCATTAACGCGTTAATGCCGACAGCCCTAGTAACTAAAGCTGTCAGATGACTGTAGTGGAGTAAAAAGTACAATATTTCTCTCTGAAATGTAGCAGAGTAGAAGTAGAATGTGGCATGAAAAGAAAACACTCAAGAACAGTACAAGTACCTTTAAATCAGTACTTAAGTACAGCCCTTGAGTAAACGTACTTAGTAACCTTCCACCACTGCTACAACGGAATCGATATATGTAACTGTAGTTCCTGAGGAGGGTTCTAGAACAACACTTAGTTACATTCCACCACTGCACAGAGTTCCTCGCCAGGCTGATGTTGGCAGAAGCCAGTTGCTTGTCGGGGCATGTCTTCACAAACTCACCCTCAGAGTACGGCTCTGATGCTGATGCTATTTCCTTAGCTTTAAGGTTGCTAGCTTTCACAACTGCATCAATAATCTCTAGGCTACGACTAAGAACAGACTGATGCACCTTGATATCAAGGTGCTTGATGTTTTTGCGACGACGCAAACACATGAGCCTCAGATGTACCTTTTCCTGAGCTGCGGTGGGGTCTGTGATGATTTGACCGTCTGCGTCGATGGCACAGGTCACCCCGCAGAACAGGCGACTCATGGGCAGGCCCGCGTCCATCAGAGCCACACAGGCAGCGTTCAAAAAGCAGGACAAGAGCTGAGGAACCGGTCAGGAACAACACTCAAAAAAGTATAAATTAAATATAAATTACATAAAATAAAATAAAAGTCCCTGTGTGGACCAAATTACAGAGTGTGGAATGGTAGCTGAAGAGATGCCAGTTCACCTCCTGGGCACTGCCAAGGTGTTCTTAAGTCACCGACCCACCACCCCCCCCAACTGCTAGGGGCGCCTGTCCAGCAGTCACAGCCCCCTCACTCTGACATCTCTCCATTAGTGCATGTATAGGACCTGAGCATGTGTGTGTATTTCAGGCCTGTGTGTGTAGCGAGTTCTAACAACAGAGTGAAAACATTGTAATTCCCCCACTGGGGATCAATAAAAAAAATTTTTTAAAAAAGGATAAAAGTATACATTTACTGAAGGATACTGAGCCGTCATCATGTATCAGCTGAAGAATGAGAGTGAGGGAGGAGCGAGGGTGAAGGGACAAGAGCAGAGATGCCTCACAGGTTTCTCGCACACATTGCTCTTGCGCTCGCTCCCTTACGCCTGGAAAAACAAAGCAATGTTGGGGTCAGACTGGAAACAAACTGGCTCACTTATTCCACCTCGTGGTGTGTTGTGGTATGGCAGCTTTTGCACAATACAAGTGGAACGGCTGTAAAATGAACAGTTACTAGCCTCCTAAAAGCCCAAAGTGTGCCTACAACTACCTGATGGCCCGTTAAGAAGCTTGTAGAAACATTTCTTTCTGACCTGCATAACATGTTTTCATGTATATCATACACATGCTTTATAACTACAGCATTCGACTTATTACGGGTGAAATGGACCTTTTTCACAGCAGACATTTTGACTTGTTATAGTAGGAAAAGCACAGCTAAAATTGATAACCTGGCTCAATTCCATCTAGTGTCCCAGTAAGCTATTTCAGTGAGTCAGCATGCACAATACCAGGGCCTCTCCTAAGTGGAATGCAGCCATCATTAATGGTTTTGAATACAGCTGTGCTTTTCCTTCCTATGACATGTCAACATGTCTGCCGTGAAAAAGGTCCATAATCAAACTGGACATTAAATATTTCATGTTTGCGCCATTACATCAAAAGAAAAGTTCTACATGTCAGGTGCCAAATAAATATTGTATGTGTCAAAAGTACTTCTTTAACTAGGCTACAGCATGCTAGAACAACAAAGAATAAATGATCGCTGTATTAGAGTCCCAATAAATGCACCAAATAAAGCTGATAATGAGAGATAATCACTTACTTGGCAGTCCCACTTTGGGCTGTATCAACACCTCCAGTGTTGCCCGGTCATAGATTTCCTTACTGACTTTGACCTCCGCTGGTCCGTACACTGCAGCCAACACGCTTGTGTCTCCTTCACAGGACAACAAAAGAGAGCATTATGCGCCTGGACATACATCATTGATCCAGGTGGGAAAACTATGGTTTGTCGTGAGCGCAACTTAAAAACAACATTATAACAGACGGTAACAAATAATAATTTAGAAAGGAGAAAAGCATAGAATAGCAGACACTTTTCACCGTTTACTGCGCTGAAAAGGCCTGCCACTGAGGAAATAGTCTGGCCATTGCCAGACCTTCCTCCACGGCGCTGCGGAGGAGGGTCTGGCTAGTCCACACAGAAAAACGTGCTCTGGTTTATTGGCATTTCTTTAAACCAATCACAATCGTCTTGGGAGGTGCTGAGCGCCGGACGGAGCCACGGTGCCTCTGCAAAATAGCCTCGGGGAGGAACTTGTTTTGGTGGAACGTGTACGTTCAAAAGTTGTTTTAGTCGCGCAACAGAAAACTCAGATTGGACAGATATAGTAGGCTCATTCGAGATGAGCCAGGTCTGCGCAGAATCGATCACCAGCGATCGCCGCCCAATGCATGCCGGTTAGATTTGTGTCCGACTTGATCCCGACTTGCTCTGACGTCACGCACACTGGGTAACGATGACCTCACGAGATCAAGGCGGCCGCAGTTCTGAGACGCAGGCAGCGCAGTTGCTTTTCACCGACTGCAAGACCCAGGGCATGCTGGGAAACGCCGGCCTCTCAGCTGATCTAACAGCTGATTGGTTCAGAATCGACTCAACATGATGACGTTTTATATAAACTTTTTTATTGATTTTGAATTGGAGGGATTTTAACTGCTATTTGTCTGATTTAAAGGCTTATTCTGTACAGAACCACATGTTGTGTGGCTGATAGTGACGTTTAGAAGTCAGAAAGACGAAATCCGTTCAGATTACGGATCACCTACAGCGTGTTGTTTATTAACATCAGCAACAGATCGCATGTAGAACATTTTAACAGCAACTCTGTCATAATTTAAACAACTGTAGACTGTGTACAAGCTGATATATGGGTCTGATAACATTTTATTAAATCGGAACAGTGTTTCTGTCACTTCCTGTTCCATTTTTGTCACCGCCCCCCCGGCTGCTGCCGCCCGCTCTCGTCCACCTTACAGGCGAGGCGCAGTTCATCTCGAACGAGCCTATTGTAATTCAAGTGGACTGAGAGAAAACTAGACTTCTGCACCCCCACTTTGGCCAATCACAGGTCATGTCAGAGAGAGAGAGAGAGTGTTCTATTGGCTGTTCTGTGCATGCATTGCCCATGCCATAGACAGTTAGAGAAGTGGACAAAGTGACGCCGTTGTTTTCTACGGAGACCAGTGAAGTCTATTAGAAGCACTTTTCCGGTGATGGCTGAGCGTTACTGCGCAGCCTCCAACTGAGAGAGACGACGTAAATGTGACGTGAGCAACCTGTCTGAAAGTTGGAAGTCTTCTGGTAGCTGTGCCAAGAGAAATCTGAATCATTCCCAATCTTGCAGAGACGGAGAGCGTAGGTATATGTAAGGAGATAACATAGGCACAGGCTAATTAGTGCTAACTAAAATGCTAGTTAACATTAGTAATTAAACAGCTAATGTAAGTCTAAACTTCCTGCGAGCTTCTCCTGTACTGTACGGTAATTCCTCTACTATGCGACAGTAAGTGGCGTGGTTAGGACACAATCGTTAGACTATTTTTATAAAAACGTCTACTACGGAGCCATAACGTGAGATACAAGGTAATGGAGCCTTTTACACATCGTCGTGTTTCTTTAGCAATGAACAATGAATAAATAGAGTCTTTAAACGCTTCAGATGTAATGTTATTCGCTGTCAAAGTGACGTCAAAATGACTCCATCCATAGGAGCTACGCTTTGTGGACCCTCGCTTACCCCCTTGGCCCATGCAACAGAGAGGGGAGAGGGAGAGCTGCAGGCCTCACTCTACTTTAAATACTTATTTGCTTTCTATCCTCTGTTGCTTTCAACATTTAAAAACCAAGTTAACATTGAAAGCCAAGGGTTTTACAAAATATTCTAGATATGATAAACTGAAACCACCTTTTAGGACCTTTTCCTCCACTGCTTTTAATACCAAATTGAACTCCAGTCACAGTTATACAAAATATAAACCAACTAATACATTATGATAGATTATTATAGGTTACGTTACCCAGTAATATACAAATTAATTAATATTAACGCCTCCACCTTGACCAGCTGCAACATTAAAGTCATGTAGCCTACACATTAATGCATCAATACTTTCAATCCAGTAATATATGAATCTAAAATGGGCCATTCTGCATAATGAATACTTTTACTTTTGGTAATTTAAGTAGATGCACGACTTTGAACGTTAATTTCCTTGTAACCGAGTTTTCACACACACACACACACACACACACACACACACACACACACACACACACACACAGGGTAACAAAACACAGAGAGAAATAAAACATGCTTTATATTTTACTCAGGTGAAAGCTCTGAAAACTGCTTCCGCCACTGATGGTAAGTCATAAAGACTACTGTATCTGGCTGAGGTTAAGACACATTTAGAGTCATCAGACAAATATAGGGTCGAATAAGTGTTGAACTACAGTAAACTAACGTTACACAATCCGACTTCTGACTTGAGTGAACACATGCTAACTTATGCTTTGCCTGACGCTGTTCGTCATTAAGCATGCTAACAAGTACAACAGACAGAGTCTGGCTGCTAGCTGCCTTTTACAGCCGGAACACCGAGCGGCTCAGGGTCATATATCTGAGTCGTTACCTTGTATGAAGGAAGCTGAACCGTCAGGTCGAGACAGTAGGCTCTGTTCACTGCCAAACTCTCTCAGAGTGACATTTGAAGAGCCGCACACTTCCATCATGCCGCCTGCTACTGCGCTGCCTGCAAGATTAGATTGTCGCTGGCGAGTGACGCAATCTGTTTTGCTACTTAGGGCCCTTACTGATGACATAGGAAGAAGAGGTCTGTGGACCAAATGTACTCACTTCAATTTTTTTGAGTCTTTCCTAATTATTAATAATAAGAAAAGTATGTATATAGCTGATGTACTGCAAGATCTTTTTCAAGGAAATGCGATTATATAGCATACATTCCATTTCACCTTTTCTTTGTATTGTATTTTCTGTATTTTGTATTGTTTGTTTTTTTTAACCTTTTTTTGTCTTTGTTTACTTTTTTTATGGAAATTAATATTTTTTTGATGTTTTGTAAGTACGATGCCGAATTGTTCAAACAGTTGTTTTATGAAAAAAAAATAATAATAAATATATATATATATATATATATATATTTTTTATTTTATTTTTTTTAAAGAGCTCAGAGAAATGAGTAACTCTCATACACTGCAGGTTGTTTCTGTAATGACATTAAACCTACTAATCATTTTTTTGTAATGCAAGACAAAAGTCAAGTCAAGTCATCTTTATTTATACAGGACATTTAAAACAGCATACGCTGACCCAAAGTGCTTTACAACCAGGTCAGATGGGGTGAAGTACGCCTCGCTACATAGATGAAACAACATCAGGCTACATAAATAAAAAGTACATAACAAACACAACATCATAAAACAACTTGCATGGTAAAACCAACGTCAAAAAAGAACAAAGTTAGAAGAGTGAACTAACTGACCAATAGCTTAAAGCAGTATGGGGAGTAAAAAGACGGACCAGGAGGTGGCTTGACAGAAGCCAGGCACCCAAAGGACCAGAGCTCGGCGTTTTCTTTTTTTTTTTTGTCTCTAAGTTGCGAACCTCTTGTCATGATGAAATTTGCAGTTGGACAGCTGGAACAAGTGAC
Organism: Sander vitreus; assembly: GCF_031162955.1. Taxonomy (NCBI): domain Eukaryota; kingdom Metazoa; phylum Chordata; class Actinopteri; order Perciformes; family Percidae; genus Sander; species Sander vitreus. The sequence continues at coordinate 8,777,704 of NC_135857.1, forward strand.
AATGATCATTTTTGTGTGTTTATTTACATAATTAAGAAGAATGAAATAAACAGTGATGTTAAAGGGATCGTACACCTCTGGAGTAAACAGAAAAAAGTGCATTGCTTATAAATGTGTTTAGAATAAAGAACCATTAGTAGCTGGAGAAAAAAAAGAGATGGTTGAGGAATCTCTGGTAATACTGTAGCATGGAGGGTGAGAGGGAGATTTTGTATAAATACATATCCCTCTTCGTGGAATATTGGTTTCAAAATAATATTGTGTTGGTAGATCAGTTATTTAATCGAGATTACCTTATCTGTATTTATAAAGTTTTTTTTTGTCAGAATATAATACCTCTGGAGTCTGTAAATCTCAGCCGAGGATCAATGTCCAACAGTAAAGCTTGTTATATCCAACATATATACGCTGATGGGCAAAATTGGTTTTTCCAGTTATTCTGGAAATAACAACAGATCTATAAAAACTCCGGTACTACATTTCTACATGTCATTTCATATGGGAATCCATTTGTGTATATATGGCATGGCAGAAGGCCTGGCTTCTTGCAAACCGATATTTAAAGGTGCAGTAGGTAAGACTTATAAAACTAACTTTCTGTCATATTTGCTGAAACTGAGCCTATGTTCCAGTAGAACTACATGAAGCAGGTCATTTAAAATAAATCCAGCTCCTCTGGCTCCACCTACAGCCTGTAGTGTGGTTTGCAAAAATCCACCGCTCCCTGTTCAGATGCACCAATCAGGGCCAGGGGGGGGGTGTCTAACTGCGTGTCAATCACTGCTCATGCACACGCATTCATTCTCCCTTGTGGGGGGAGGGGCTTAGGAGACCGTTTTGGGCTTTATTAGAAAAGGGGGGAGGGGCTGAGAAGTTGTCGATGTTCACATTCTTTGGCTAAATCCTAGATCTTCGCAATCCTACCTACAGCACCTTTAATCACCGATAAAGTTGAGAATTCTTTTGAACTCATTCATAAGCTACATTAAAAAGGATATAAGAGAGACATTGATTTCAATTTCTGTTGTGGTTGTCAAGAAACTGTTGTGCATTTACAAATTTGAAGATTTTCTATCAAAATGTGCTGAGAATATTGGTGAGTTTTGTCTCGCTTTTGGAGCAATGTCTTGTTTGGTCTCCTGGAAAATAATCCACTGAAATACAGGGGGTATAAAGATAGATCTTTAGATCTTTTTTTTATTGAACACTGTAGTATAAATATGCAAGTTATACATTATTGTTAGTACACCCCACATAATACCTAGAACCTAAATGAATCATGTAAAAATGGGCAATTAAAACCATGTCCAGTTCCACAATTAAAACCATTTGATACTTTTGTATTAATAATAATAATAATAATAATAATAATAAATGTAGGTGATGTCTGATCAGTCCAGACTGGAATGTTACTACATGGAAACTCTTTTGAACTCTCTTAAATCTCCTCCAGTCCCTTTCAGCAGTGATCTGCTGTGCACACTGAGACTGAATGTGGGATAAAAAAAAATAAAAATACAAAACGTGATCAATGTAAAAAAAAAAAAAAAAGTCCACGTAACGACAATCAAAACAGGTCCCCAACATTTAATATGAAATCGGCGTTACACACACTGAACTAAAACTGCTCATCAAACTAAAGTAAAACACAAATGGACACAGTGATGTTTAGGGTTTAAAAATAAAAAAAAAATAAATAAAAAAGGGAAACAATCACGTGTTACAGTATGCGGTGTAAGGTGTAACGGTGCGTTCCATTTACCTCGGAACTCGGACCGGAGCTGGGAATGACGTCACACCCGAGTTGAATGCGTTCCATTTAACAAGTTGATGAATAAAATGTATTAAAAAAAGAAAGAAAGAAAAAAACTATTTAAACAAGTCAGACTTTTTATTGTGGGGTTGCTGTATCCAGTTTAGTCATTCTAAGCAATACCAGTTTATAACAATGCATTATGCTGTTTTTTTTGTACATAAAAACAGCGTACCAACATGTCCACAGATAGAAGTCGGACAGGACTGTGTTTAAGACACAGTCTTAGCGAGACTCAAATAAGACAGAAGTGTTAATAAACTGTATGCTATACCGCTTTTACTGCTGTCGATGCACGGGGCAGCCATGTTGTCTGAGTTCCGAGTTCAAGGGGCGCGTTTCCGACTTTGACCTCGGCAAAATCCGACTTCAGCGTACAAATGGAACAGTATTTGCCTGTGGTCAATCAACTGCAGGAGCAATAAAATAAGGTGCTAACAGGAGCTATCTGCTAACGCAAACAATAAGACATGAAGATAAAACAGTTGACCGACAGTCCTTCAACACATGGTGAAATCACCAGGTGCTCTGAAGACCAGCCAATAGCTACTCTCTAATGAAACTGATATTTTGGGGGCAAGTTTGTCTTGACTGACAGGTTCATCAGCCTATCGCACTCAAGCTGTGATGAGCGCTTCCTCACCTGAGCTGCATTCAGGCGCCACCTTCTCTTTGCCCATTTCACCACTTCCTGGTCACTTTCAATGATTCAACTAAATGTTTTCTCATGTGGACGCAGAGGGAAAGAACAGTCTTTTCCCTGTGCAGGAGAACCGCAGAGATGATTTCAACCTATCAGATATGAGTCTCTAGTCTCAGCTCCACGTCAGGACCAGCTCCTGGCTGATCCTGGGTTTCCCCCGTCAGCGTTGAATCCTGGAGACCATGTAGTAAAGCAGGAAGAAGACCAGGACCAGGCCCACGGAGACGTAGCAGAGGATGCGGCGGTTGTCTCTGCCGGATCGGACCATGGTCGAGAAACGCTTCACGCTGCCGCTCAGCAGGCCCGTCGCACTCAGGAAGTTGGAGTCCTGGAAGGAAAAGGACAAGAGAGAGGGGGGAAAAAAAGATAATGAAGGGACTGTTATAAACCTTAACTGTAGAGAGAGAGATCGGCCTATATTTGAGACAACCTGTTATTATTACATCCTATTTAGCTTGAACATAACCCTTTCACATATTTTAAAAACTGCATTCAAATCCAGAGGAGCTGTGTGGAAGTAGGCTTTTTATTAGAATAGAATACACGTTATTGTCCCAAGGGAAAATTTGTCCTGGACATAGTGCTACAATCTGTTGCCTCACAGCACAAACCATACTAAAATCGACATAAAATCACATACAATCAACATACGACATCTTAGGACATGAGGAAAGGACACATATGAGTGTACAGACAATACAACATCTTGAAAAGCGACTGTAAGAATTAAAGTGCTATGTGCAAAAAGTGCTGGTGTATTTATTGCACAAATGCCAGTCACTTGTCCGTCTGACAGAAAGGATGCACTTTTACTTTATCATATTTAACAATCCACACAGACTCAAAACACGTCACTACTCCTTTTTCACCGTTTAGATGTTCTTTCCCTCTTTATACACTCCAGTCTTTAGGCTTTTTATTGTCTAGTGCAGTCTGAATGTCACACAGTGTAGACAGAGGCCTTTACAAAGATACAAACAAAACTAAATCATTTGGTTGCCATTCAACAACTTCATCTCCCATGAGGCTTCAAAAGTGTACTCATGATGAATCATGGGATATGTTGTAGTTGTGGTTGAAATGCAAAAAAAAAAGTCACAAAGACAGGTGGAAGAAATCCTCTTTTAAATGGACACCTGCCAGCCAATCACAAACCTGCTATATATATATATATATCTCTCTTCATAGACTGGATGGACTCACCATGCTGTCCAGATACTCGTTCTGATCGTCAGCCTCTCTGTCGATGTCGTACGCCAGCTGTCAGAGTCAGACACACAAAATGGCAGTTTTCATTATTGTTTTAGAAATAGAATGATTAATGACATCACATTAATCTTTTCATCATCTCAGGCTCAATTACAGACAGAAGAGAGGACATTCAAAGCAGATTTTGAGAAAGAAACGTACAACAATGGATGGTTCAGAATAGAAAAGCAGAAATCTGCCTCTCTGTTGGTCACACTGAATCAACAGTCTGAAGAATCACTTCTGACTAAAAACCATCAACAGGTGTATTAGAAGTGATGAAACTGCTGGATGATGATGTCTGACTGTTGGCTGGGACTTACAGATTTCAGTCTGGAGACTTTGGTGGCCAGGTTCTCAGCCAGCCGTTTGTTTTCAGCATCCAGCATGTCGTCCACAGAGCCATGACCTGGCAACGCACAAACACATTGGCTTAGAAATGACATTGGAAATGGGGTTGGTGCAGAGATGCTCAGAAGTCTCTGAGCTAGAGTCCAAGTCAAGTCTCAAGTCTCTGAGCTAGAGTCCAGGTCAAGTCTCAAGTCTCTGAGCTAGAGTCCAGGTCAAGTCTCAAGTCTCTGAGCTAGAGTCCAAGTCCAGTCTCAAGTCTCTGAGCTAGAGTCCAAGTCCAGTCTCAAGTCTCTGAGCTAGAGTCCAAGGCCAGTCTCAAGTCTCTGAGCTAGAGTCCAAGGCCAGTCTCAAGTCTCTGAGCTAGAGTCCAAGTCAAGTCTCTGAGCTAGAGTCCAAGTCAAGTCTCAAGTCTCTGAGCTAGAGTCCAGGTCAAGTCTCAAGTCTCTGAGCTAGAGTCCAAGTCCAGTCTCAAGTCTCTGAGCTAGAGTCCAAGTCCAGTCTCAAGTCTCTGAGCTAGAGTCCAAGTCCAGTCTCAAGTCTCTGAGCTAGAGTCCAAGTCAAGTCTCAAGTCTCTGAGCTAGAGTCCAAGTCCAGTCTCAAGTCTCTGAGCTAGAGTCCAGGTCAAGTCTCAAGTCTCTGAGCTAGAGTCCAGGTCAAGTCTCAAGTCTCTGAGCTAGAGTCCAGGTCAAGTCTCAAGTCTCTGAGCTAGAGTCCAGGTCCAGTCTCAAGTCTCTGAGCTAGAGTCCAAGTCCAGTCTCAAGTCTCTGAGCTAGAGTCCAAGGCCAGTCTCAAGTCTCTGAGCTAGAGTCCAAGTCAAGTCTCTGAGCTAGAGTCCAAGTCCAGTCTCAAGTCTCTGAGCTAGAGTCCAGGTCAAGTCTCAAGTCTCTGAGCTAGAGTCCAGGTCAAGTCTCAAGTCTCTGAGCTAGAGTCCAAGTCCAGTCTCAAGTCTCTGAGCTAGAGTCCAAGTCAAGTCTCAAGTCTCTGAGCTAGAGTCCAAGTCCAGTCTCAAGTCTCTGAGCTAGAGTCCAAGTCAAATCTCTGAGCTAGAGTCCAAGTCAAGTCTCAAGTCTCTGATCTAAAGTCCAAGTCAAGTTTCTGAGCTAGCAAGTCCACCTATTTTGAATTCAGCCACTTTTGTTTGGGCCTTGTTGTGTAACGTTTTTAAAGCCAAAGCTTCTAATGAATGGCACAGCAGCTGCCAATGTAGTCGTCATGTTTGTTGTCCTCTCTCGCGTGTGGCCGTGCGCAGCAGATACAGTGTTACGTTTTAAGTGTTACATAGGTGGGTTATAGGTTACCGTGAGCTCATCAGACCAGTCCTGCATCTCATTTTATCTTCAGTAAACTTAACCACTGTAACAGTAGTCTGCTTTCTGTCCCCAGAGTCAGAACTAAACATGAAGAAGCAGCGTTTAGCTTTTAACTGTGGTAAAGTTGGTTTCATATTGGACATTGGATATTCGACACATTCGAAAAATCTATTATGCAGCTTACCATTTTGACCTATTCATGTCAAAATACTTCTGATGAACTCAGCTAACCCCCCTACACATAACACAAAGCTTCTTTTTTCAAAAAAAACATACTTTGATTTTTTTTAATTTTTTTTAATTATTTTTATTATTTTATTTGATCTTTGTAGACCCAATTTGACTCATGCAGAAGATGGTTCCAAGATCTCTGTACTCCAGCAACCGGAATGGTACATGTTCCAGAAGAATTGTTTCAATGTACACTGTGGGAAAAATAATAAATAACTAGAACTGCAAGCAGTTATGACAGGGTCGCGAGTAGCCCCCGACGACCCGGGGAGCGCGCGAAAGTGGGACCCAAAGCGTAACGGTGAGGAGGCAAACGTCAGTAAATATCGACATGTGTGAGCCGCAAGGTCTGCGCTACGTTGCCGTTGCAAATATCACATTAACATTGATTGAGTAGAAGGGCCGAAACTGGTCTACGTTGGCTACGGCGCCCCTTAATGGCCGATCTTCTTAAAACGTGTGGGGGACCCCCAGAGGGTCATGGCAAACTAGGATCTAAAGTTTGGTGTTGGTAGCATTTATTTTGGTTGAGATATGTCAAAGTTGGTGTTTTCATAGTTACCTACACACGAACACCTCGAATGTGTCGAATATCCAATGTCCAATATAAAACCAACTTTACCACGGTCAGTTTTTATGCTCCACATATCTGGAACAAACTCAGTTTGGACTGAGTAAAACTTTATTTATAGTAGTCAAGACCTGTGCGATATTAGAACAGCTTACCTACAATAGCGTCAAACAGCTAAACTCCTCAGCTAACGCTAGCTAGCCAGCTAGATAAGACCAGGGTTCAAAATTAGCACCATTCACTAGCCAAATGCTGGTAAAATATGCAATTAGTTGGTAGATTTCCTTCACTCACCAGCCAAAAAAAACAATGGTAATCTCTTAAGTGGCTGGTAAAATTTGAACATGTATTAGCCATTTGACTGGTGGACCAAAAAAGTTAACTTTGAATCCTGGATAAGACTAGTGTTCGCCTCTAAGTGAAGTAACGTTCCCGATAGTTACACACTCTGCTGGTCTGATGTGTGTTCAGGTTATACACTCCGTCCCACTGCTCTAACTTTAACTATGTACTGCTGGAGACTGTTAATGGCTGAATATTTACAAGTGAGTACGTGTCAAAAAAAAACATACCTCTATTCCAGTCCGCCATGTTGACGAGTGACGTCATGATCAGCTGTGTACCGGGTTGATAGTTTCACGTGACCTCGGCCACTTCCCCCCCCCCAGTTTCTCATCACATCCAGTCAGCATATCTATAGTCAGACTGAGTTTTCGGATTTAACTAAAGGAAGTACATTTACTCAAGTACTACATTTGGAAAGGCGACTTGTACTTTACTTGAGTTTTTTCTTTCCATGCTACTTTATACTTCTAGGAACCTTCCTTAGGAACTGCGGTTACATATCTGTTTCTTTTTAGCAGTGGTGGAATGTAACTAGTACATTTACTCCAGTACTGTACTTAATTAGGCCTACAAATGTTGAGGTACTTGTACTTTACTTGAGTCTTTACTTGTTATGCTACTTTCTACTTCTACTCCGCTACATTTCAGAGAGAAATAGTTCTTTTTACTCCACTACATTCATCTGACAGCTTTAGTTACTAGTTACTTTACACAAAACATGTAGTTTATAAAATCTGTTTTTATTATAAATGAAACTAGCTAACAATATAAGGGCCTACAAGTCCAGCTGAAATGATTAGACCATTAAACACACAACTGTTTGGATCCTTTCCACTTTCTAAAATTGGAGTATTTTTAATTCATCGAGTACTTTTACTTTTAATACTTTAAGTAGTTCCTTGGATCCTCACAGTAAGCCATCAGGCTCCTCTCCTGTGGAAGCAGCTCCAAGTTTCAGTTCGGAAGGCAGACACCATCCCCACATTTAAGATTAAACTTAAAACTCATCTTTGATAACGCTAGCTGGACCAGCCCTTAGCTCTGCTGCTATAGGTTCTCTATCTCTCTCTCTCTGAATTACTTGCTTCCTAGGAAAGTTAGTCATAGTGTAAACACTTGAAACGAGTCATTCAAAAAGTTTATTTTAGGTATCGTTTATTGCAGACAAAGATTTGCATTGTAATCTAGAGAGGAAGAGGCATTGCTGTTTAGAAAACACTCTAAGTTCAATGGAAATGCGGTCAGTTGACAGGATACGTGGCAAGGACAATACATTTCTGTGAGCTCTACTAAGGAGAAAATTAACTTTGTATACAAAAAGAGTTTGTGTGACTTTTGAGAGGAGGTCACATGGTGGGGATTGTAATTAACTTTGTTGTTGTTGTAAAATAAAACTGAGCCCCAAGGGTATTAAATGTAGTAGCTGGACTCTTGTTTTGAATAACCCAAAAAAGGCTCAGATTTGATGTTGTACAGATGGCATCTTGGATTAAATCATTAACTAACGTTGAAACCCTTGAATGTCTTCAATAATGGTTGACGTGTAGCAATTGCTGAATGGTGACCCGTGATATTTTTTTTTTTTTAGTATTGTTCCCCATCTTTAAATTAAAAGCAAACTTCCAGACAGGAAGATCTGCAGATAAGTGGAATACAGGAAAAATATACATGTGGATTGATTTCTGAGGTATGGGCAATAAATCAACCACTCTGGTTATCAATAAAGTCATATTCCTCAGAGGAACTGCATTTGAGCTGACTGGGTGTACGCTGGGTCATCGGAGTGTGTTCCTGGGGGCCGCGTTACACAATCATTTCCAGCTGTCGTGCATATTCGATGACCTGTTGAGCCAGCTCCGTGGAGGGGATGGTCACCTCTTCTGTCCGCTGCTGCTGAGTGGTAAAAGAGTAATAGCCATCTGGGCTCAGACTCCATCCCCTCTGAAATGAAAATGAACAAATCAGTTTGGGCTGTTTGGCATTTTAATTCTTTGTAGGCAAGAATCAAGGACGGAATTTTGCTTCAATTATGGACATTAAATGGACAATAAAAATAGGGCTGGGCGATATAGTAACGCTTCACTGTAACGCAGCCTGTAAAACCAGGAAAAGACAACACTTAGACAATATCTAGTCTCATATCGCGATATCGATATAACATCAAATTATTGCCCAGCCCTAAATACAAACTTGTTTATACTTTCAGCTGTTCTCAAACAACAAATTATGTTTGAGGCCCTGCACTGCTACTACTATTATTATTTCTAGTCATAGTTCTGTTATCTTTATTGCTACTGGTTATCATACCAACTGCTATAATTATTATGAGTCATATTTCTGTATATCTGTATATCTGTATCAGTGTCTCTTGTGTTCCAACCGGCAGGGGCAGATGCCCCCAACCAAGAGTCTGGGTCTGTCTCTGCCCGTTTTAAAGGAAGCTTTTCCTCGCCACTGTCGCACCAAATGCTTGCTCTTGGTGATTATTGTTGGTCTTTTGTAAATGACAGAGTGTGGTCTAGACCAACTCTATCTGTAAAGTGCGCTGAGACAACTCCTGTTGGGATTCGACACTATAAATAGAATTGAATTATGTGCACTTCCATTCAACGCCTGGCTGCTTTTTCCACTTTACCTAAATGGTTTCATGAGCTTCCATTTATTTCAATACGGCTTATTGGACCAAATAAGGAATGCTCACCTCTATTAAGCTTGGCCTTGTTTTAGAACCCCAACAGGCTGTTTGTAAAATGACACGCGTATTCAGGTTCCGCCAGCACGAGGTAAATACAAATTGCATCTGCTGTATATGGAGTACGAAGAACCACTTCTAGTAGAAATGACACCTACACTGGGAAATGTTGCTAAATTGTACTCCGTTTGCATTAAATTGTTGGTGTGTTTTAGGTACCATCCCTTCATTTCTTCAGGTAAAAACAATCCCAATAAGTCAGTTGCCAGTGACTGAGAATATAGGTGGACACAATTTAAGGTTTTCTTCTTGTAATCTCTGCATACTACTTCAAAGAAAATGTATAATTAACGTTTGCTTCCCAATAATAAATACAAATAGATATACATACCTTCTTGGCATACTCTGTCATCTTTTTTGGGGAACTGAAGAAAAGCACACGGGTGGCTTCACTGAACTGGATCTGCTCATATGCTTTCTCTATGCAGCCTGCGATCTCGTCACTGCAATTGAAAAGGTCAGTTTTAGCTAAAGTTACCATTAGAAGATGATGGCATTTTATCGCGTGGTGTTTCTGGCACCCTGATGATTACGGCACAATCATGAATAAAGATAATAAAATAAACAGAGGCGTCCTTCCTGATAAATGAAAATGACTGAGATAAGAGTTTCCTTTGCAGAGTCCATCATGCTCTATAGCGAGACACCTTACCACTTACCATGGGAAAGAAAAGGGACCCTCTATTTCAACTGTCACCCACTTTACATTCGTTTTGGTCAACATGTTGAGTTAACTAGTAGGGCTATGTTCACACTTGAAAAAAAGTTGACTAGGGCGCTTTTGTAGTGAGGGGGAAAAAAGAAGAAGCTGGCAGCGTTTTTATTCCAAAAAGCAGCCGAGAGCGTCTTTTGTTGCTATAACAACAGCTACTGCTACAGTATCCTAGCTAGAGCGCTATGTGGAGTGCTGCTAACGTTAGATAAAACAAAGAGTCACCCGGTCATATCATATGACTCGCCGTGCTCCGACTCAAAAGTACTTGACGTAGGGCGTTTTTTTTTTTTCTTCAGAAAAGTTGAACTTTTTTTAACTTCAAAAGGACGCTCCGAGCTGCAGAAAAGAAGTCGGCGGTGGCGTTTAAAAAAAGCGCTCACGACTTTCTTGAAAACACGGTTTACTCCACAGGATTATAACGTAAAACAGACGCTGGCCGCTTAATAAAAAGACGCCAAGTGTGAACATAGCCTAGGAAAGCATAAACCACATGTTCTGTTGCCGTGGTTACCTGCAGCTATGTATTGTCACAAATTTAGAACGGCGTTTAAACTGCTGACCATAACTATGCTGAAGGTGTCCCGATATAGTTTTCGTGGGCTGTCGGCCAATCATGACATACGCCAGTATATATATATATATATATATATATATATAGATATAGATAGATAGATAGATAGATAGATAGATAGATAGATAGATAGTATAACATACAACAGAAATGTCAACACCACAAGATGTTTTTGGACTTCGACCAAAAACGTACAAATTAATTTCACAGGGAAAATAAACAGCATTGGCTATAAAGCACACGTAAATGACCATCAATGAAACGATAGTAAATGATAGTAGGCATGGTTACCATACCGATTCTTACCGAATTGTGTCGAGCAGAATATCTATAAAAAAGTTGTAGCTCTCAGCAGGAATGTTGCCTTTGGCGAGAAATACCTTGTTGTAGCTTCCCTCCATCAAGTACTGAAAAGGTCAGGAGAGGATATTAAACATCATGCGGGTATTTACATACAAGTTAGTTTTTGACACAATGTTCATAGTATATGTAAATAGAGAATTCCACAGAGCCCTGCATTTATCACATATCACAGATAGGACATTAATGTATCTCAGCACAAAGTCACACTGTAATACATTTTAGTGACCCACGTAGACTGTCTATGACCAGATTTTCACCATTTATTCTGCAATGCATTACAGAGGCATGTCTGCACATAGCAGTCAAACCGGGCCCACCAAAAGTAAACATGGGAGTACTGAAACGTCGGGACGTGAGGTTTAACCATGTATAACTCACGTTACTGTACTGTGTCAACAGTTAACTTCAATTAATATTGTATGTGGCGTTTCCTTTTGCGGGGTGCAAATGTTCCACCTAAACAGGTTCCTTCCCGAGACGGTTTTGCAGAGCGACCGTCGTTGCGTCCGGAGCTTAGCGCCCTAGACGACTGTGATTGGTTTAAAGAAATGCAAATGCCCCGACTGTTTTTTCTCCTATCCAGGAGTGTATACTTATGGCGTTTTTCCATTACATGGTACCTGCTCTACTCTACTCGGCTTGACCTAGCCGCGGTGCCCCGTCCTCTATTTTCCATTGCAGATTTAGGCTTGGCTGGTCGTCATAGCGACGCCGCAGGAAACTACCGGGACCTAACGCGACACACACACACACACACACACACACAGGTGTGTCGTTTTTGATTCTCGGCATGTGGCTGTTTGCCAGAAGACAAATTTTGTTTCAAAAGAAGCTAGGAGGCAGCAAAAAAAAACCCACCGCTGGCTAAACTATTTAAAAATGGCGGTTTTGTTCAGGACAGCCCCGTCTGTCGCTGGCAATGACGACGCTGTGATTAGTGACGATTCTCTCCGACCAATCAGTAGTCGGCAGGTTTTCACGTCACCTTTTGGTATCGCCTCAGCTCACTTGGAACCTGGACGGAGGTGGTACTAAAAAAAAGTACTTGTTGGTAGGTAGCTTTTTTCAAAATGGAAAACCAAAAAAGGCGAGTAGAGTCGAGGCGAGTCGAGCAGATACCATGTAGTGGGAAAACGCCCTTATATTGCCAGACCTTCCTCTGCAGCGCTGTGGAGATAGGTCGGGCACTGCGGGACTAGGGTGATGTGATCATTTGAAGGACTTAATTCCGTAATCTGAGGGCACGCAGCTGGTAGCCTGCCAATAAATGTATAGGTGCTCCCCCCCTGATCGACTGGACACCCCACAACCAATTGCTACTGCACCAATAATGTGAAGATACTGATTTGAGGGTACAAATTACTAATTGGATGCACTATTTTCATTTTACCCTTGACACCCGGTCACAGCAGAACAAGGCAATATCAAACGCTGAATTAGTGCTTTGTGGAGGGGTAAATTGCAGCACCTGCTCTAGGGACACTGGGTGTCTGATGTATACGTTGGTCTGAATATCTCGTGCGCTCAGTCTCTCCAGTTCTGTGTGAAACTCAGACACGCGGTTCTGTGAGAGCAGGAAGAGCAGGTTGAGTCCAAGTAACTGGTGCATGTAGGCAGCTTCAGGCAGTTCTTCCCTTAATGACAAAGGAATATAAAGAGCCATGTTAGAAAAAGCCCAGTGAGTACGCCCATGTAGCTCAATCCCAAACTGTACACATTAAAAAAAACGAAAAAGGTGACATTACTTGTAATCAAAGTAGTAACATTTTAGCTGGGCCATGTATCTTTCAAAGGACGGGATGTCCTTCTTGAGGATACTCCACAAGGCTCCAATTTCAAGGACATCACCTGGAACACAGACACACAACGGTCCAGATTAGAGACATCTTCTACTACGCCAAACACTTCAACATGATTAATATGAATGTTGTCTGTCAGCTTTACTCACGAGCTAAAATGAGCTGCTGCTTGGTGAGCGCGGACCCACTGGTAGGTAAGAAGTTCAGCTCCAGTAATGAAACCTGTAAAAAATAAGTTCGACGTCATTTTCTACAAATCTTCAAACTTAATGTGTCGCTTGTGTTATCCGAATTGTTTGTCGTCATAATTCTCCATCAGTGGTGGATTGTAACTAAATATAATCCACTAAATACATTTAATCAATGTTTTTGTACTTACTTTTTGAGGTACTCAATTGTTTTTTTTTCTATTTAATGCTACTTTCTACTTCACTACATTTGAGGCAAAATTTTGACAGCTTTAGTTACTTTACGGTTTCAGATTATTAATACAAAATGAACTAATGAATTATGATATACTGTATATATTGTTTGTTTTTACGATTATGCAGACATGCAGGAAATCATCACAAGTCTGACTCGAACCCTGGACCTCTGCGTAGAGGCATAAGCCTTGAAGTATATGTGCGCCTGCTCTACCCACTGAGCCACAATTATGATATATTTTTTATAAATGTAGTTACCCAGCAGTGTATTAAGTCATTAAAATGACCCCCACCATTACCAGTTGCAACATTTAAGTGATATGAACATAAGGGCATCAATAATTATAATTCAGTAATATATTATTCTGAAATAGGGTCAACTTTATAATGAGTACTTTCAAGTATATTTTGATACCAATACTTAAGTACGTTTACTTAAGTAATAACGTTAGGTTGAAAGCAGGACCTTTACTAGTAACATAGTATTTGCACACTTTAGTATTGCTACTTTTACTTAGCTAGCTAGACCTGAATATTTCTGTCTTTCATAACTGAATCAAACGTGCTGTCAGCTCTTCCTGTGACGGCACGATGTTTTGGAAAATAAAACATAATCTTAACAATTTTACCAGCAATTATCTTTCGCTAAGATGTGTTTTGGGTAGCTAACGTTATCAGTTCCAGGTTGAAACTAGTTGGACAATGAATTATCCAACTGTACGTTAACGTAACGTTAGCAACACGGACTGTTTTCTGACTGTCGTGACAGAAATCTTAAAATGATTAAATTAACTTATCAGCCAAACACTAACATGTAGTTAACAAATGGAAACGCAGTGTTATCGCCCTAACATTAATATTATTGTAGGTGTCCAGTATAACGTTAGCTACCTAATAGAAAACTCTACACACAACGTTAGCGTGGCTAGCCTAAGTTAGCAATCTTAGCCAGCTACATTCGCTAACAGCACTGGCGCTTCTAAATAGGCAGTGTTCATGGTTGGACTCATAAAAATAAAACGACGATTTGATGTGCGACTCTACCTTAAGTTTGCTCAGAAGTTCTCCACATTTACTCAGGTTTGGGTTTTTCTTGTTCCACTCTGCTTTGAGTGTCTCATACAGCCCCGCAGTCTCTTTCAACGCCATGGTGATTCTGCAAAATATACGACACCGGCCACCGTAATACGTTAAATGACTGTCGTGAAGCACCGTTGTTGCTATGGACGGAACGTTTTACTTGAGACCAGACGTTGGATCAAGATGGCGGCGATTAGTACAGAGCGTTGGTTGAATGACTTGCCAAACCATACTATTTTCCAGAAAATACGAGGGAAGTTGGATCCGAACCCCAACGCAAATGAAAGAGGGTTCGCTAAAAACCTCACCTTTTGTTTGGGTGGGGACTTGTTCGTGTGGGACGACACAGACCGCGTGTTTTACACGACCAACTTGCGACAGCTAAACACAGATGAGAGTCGCAGTAGCGGGAACTACCAAACCTTGCTGTGCATCAACCCTCCTCTCTTCGAACTGTGCCAGGTGTTGTTAAGTCCAACTCAGCACCACGTCGCGCTCGTCGGGCAGCGGGGCGTCTCGGTGCTGGAGCTTCCTCAGCGGTGGGGCAAGAGGTCCGAGTTCGAGGGCGGACGGAGCCAAATCAACTGCAAGACCATCCCGGTGGCGGAGCGCTTCTTCACCAGCTCGCCGTCAGTGAGTCTGCGGCAGGCGGCTTGGTACCCCAGCGAGACCGACGAGCCCCACCTGGTGCTGCTCACATCCGACAACACCATCAGGTTTTATGGCTTGAAGTCGCCCCAGACGCCGGCCAAAGTCCTGTCAGTGTCACAGTCGGACGATGACAGCAGCGGTCAGCCTCCGGTCCGCTCCTACGCAGCGTCTCTCGGTGAGATAGCCGTGGCGTTCGACTTCGGTCCGATTTCGTCCCCCCTTCGGCAGCTGGCAGCACAGCGCTCCAGAGAACAGCTGGTCTACCCGCTGTACATCCTCTACGAAAATGGGGAGACCTATGTGAGCTACACGAGCCAGACAAATGGTGTGAGTCTAACCAAACCCGTCGGACCCCTCCCGATGTATCCCGCAGCAGAGGATAACTATGGCTATGATGCTTGTGCCATCCTCTGCCTGCCCTGTGCGCCCAGCATCCTGGTCATCGCCACAGAAACAGGCACACTGTATCACTGTGTGGTGCTGGAGTCTGAAGAAGAGGAAGAGGCGGGGGCGGTGGAGAAGTGGATCCGAGGCACAGAGGCAGTGCCGGCTCTCTATGTGTTTGAGTGTGTTGAGCTGGAGCTCACCCTCAAAGTAGCCACAGGGGAGGACGAAGAGCCTCAAGAGTTTGATTTCACCTGCCCAATCAGACTGCACAGAGACCCCCTGTGCCAGCACAGGTATCATTGCACCCACGAAGCAGGCGTGCACAGCGTGGGGCTCATCTGGGTCAACAAGCTGCAGAAGTTCCTCCAGTCAGGCGAGGAGGATAAGGACAGTCTCCAAGAGCTGGCTGCTGAGAAGCGCTGTATTGTGGAGCACATTCTGTGTACCAGACCGCTCCAAACTAGCCAGTCGGCTCCAGTTTGTGGCTTTCTGATTGTGTCTGACCTTTCCTTGGGCGCCACCATGGTCTGCATCACCAGCACCTACGAGTGCATCCTTTTGCCGCTGCTGAGCTCCATCCGCCCTCCCTCCCCTCCCCTGCTCTGTTCCCATCCGGGTCCAGGCTCTGGCAGCTCCCCCCTGCGCGGGATGGCCGACGACTCTTTCGAGCAGCACATCCGCAACATCCTGGCACGCAGCTCCACCAATCCTCTCGTGCTGAAGGCCGGGGACAAGGACACGTCACCGCCGCCCCCGGAGTGTCTGCAGCTCCTCAGCAGAGCCACGCAGGTCTTCCGCGAGGAGTACATTCTCAAGCAGGACATGGCCCGCGAAGAGATGCAGAGACGGGTCAAACTGCTGACGAGCCAGAAGGCCAAGCAGCTGGAGGAGTTGACTCTGTGCCGGGAGGAGAGGAAGAGTCTGCGAGAGGCAGCGGAGAGGCTGGCTGATAAGTACGAAGACGCAAAGTATCGCCAGGAAGCCATTATGAACAGGGTGAGAAACGTGCTGGGCAGCCTGCAAAGCCAGCTGCCCATACTGTCAAACAGTGAGAAGGATATGAAGAAGGAGCTGCAGAGCATCAGCGATCAACTGAAACACCTGAACAACTGCATCCGACAGGTGAACATGAAGATGGAGTACCAGAAGACACAAGTGGACAAAGATGCACCTGCAGCCAGGACCACAGTGTCCCTCAACGTCCACCAGAAGAAGGTTGTTCAGGATGTCCTCAGAGAACAGGGACAGCAAATTGGTGACATGATGAAACAGATCAAAGACATCAAAAACCATTTCAGTTTCTAAGTGCTGGAGAAAACAGTAACCGTGTATTGCAAAAACATAGGGAACATAATTCAAAAGTTATTAAATCTGCCTTTTTGTGACGATGTGATGAGAAGCTGGAGTGGGTGCGCCACTCAGTGAGTTAATGTGCCATGTGTGGATGGGTATTTGCATAGAAAGATATTTTATATTCGCTGATATAACTTTACCTTTTGATACTACGCGTTCTTTGTCTCGTAACAGGGATCGCTCTGTTTCAACATGTTGCATGTTTCTTACATCACTGTTTCTAAATGTTAACGTTTGAGTGCTTTATCCAGAGCAGAATATGCCATGGATAGGCAGGTACAATGGGAAATGCTATGAGCTTTTCAACATGGTTTGCTTACTTTTTGGATTAAATAATAAAAAATAAAAGTTCCCAGTAACTGTCTTTACTCATTTGTG
Organism: Sander vitreus; assembly: GCF_031162955.1. Classification (NCBI taxonomy): domain Eukaryota; kingdom Metazoa; phylum Chordata; class Actinopteri; order Perciformes; family Percidae; genus Sander; species Sander vitreus. The sequence goes on from NC_135857.1 coordinate 8,794,750, forward strand.
ACACATTAATGATTCAATAACTATTGTACAAGTGAATTTAAAACACCAAAAAAAGCAGAGAAAGGAAGATTGAAGGATAGGTCTTTTGTTTTTAAGTCTTCCAGGTTTTTTTAATTGCTAACAATGCATGTGTGTGTGTCCAAACTCCCACAGTAAGTGAAACATTATTCTATGTGGGCCAACCTGTGAATCATTGTTATTGGTTTCACACAAAATGCCTTAACGTTTGTGTTGTCTTCGGGTCAAATTTGACCCGTTTTCTAAATGTCTATATCAGAAACATGGGTTTCTTCTTAACTACCTAATAACATGGATGATACCATACAACGCGCTTGGCAAGTACAACAAAAGATTGGATCTTTACTTTCATTGCAGTTTGGGTGTTTTAATAAATTTTTTAGCATTTTAATTTTTTTTTAAATGTTTCGAAACAGTATCCTCACTGAACGTTGACATCGCTGTCCATCCACGACCTGTGTAACAACACTTGTAAAATTATGGCCCATAGTCAAAGAGCTGAGCTTTGGCATTTTCAAAAAGGGGGGGGGGATATATAAGTTACGCTTCTGTGATTATCCTTCCTTTAATAATCTAAAATCTAAATAATTCATAATTTCTGCTTTTTTAACTCAAGAATTAGATATGATTTCCTATAAATGAGGATTATTATTGACCATGAATTCCAAAAATAATTGTAAAAGTAATGGCAATAAGTTGGTGTTTGTACTTGGTAGTGAAAAGAAGCGTTAAATGCAGCAACAAAAAAAGTGCAAAAAACATTGACAAAAGCACCAAAAGTGTCGAAAAAAAAAAACGACCTCGAAAGGTTTTCATTTTTGAGCCGGGAGGACGACGCCTGGTCAAATGGAAGACAACACAAACGTTAAGTATGTATGTATGCTTTTACCAAAATCCATGAACTCTTGTCATTCATACTCCTCCACCACCTGCAGAACACTTTATATCTGCAGCAACTCGTTCAAATGCTAACACACTGCTTTCATATTGGTTAAAACACATATACTGAATGATGGCAATTTCTTCCCCAGAAATAACCATATTAAAATATATAGAACATCTTAGCAGAATATTTACAATCAAATGAAGTACTCATTCCAAGCAGCTGAAAGAGCAGTGATAAGATGTGACGTTAATGACAACTTGTGGCTAAATGCAGGTGAGCGGGAGGAGCCCTTGCTGTTCAGTACTGAACAGTATGCGTGATGATACTATAGCCTAGCTACATGTTGATGGTTTTTTGCAGCTATTATTGCAGGTTTGGAATTTCAGGAATTTTTTTCACAAAGAAATTACTATATGCACAGATATTGTAAAGGATATTGAAAACAAATCTCTGATTCATTCTTGTTCCATATACTTTAGTACAGTCAAGGTGAAAAGGTGTTATTCATATTCTATAATGAAATACTGATTTGTGTGAAAAATCATTCAAACTTTAAAGATAAAAGGAGATCATTTATGTAATGCTCCCTGTTGTTAGTGTTTCTCAGCTCGGTGGGTTGTGAGCATTTTCGGAGGGGATGAGGGGGTTAAAAAACGAAAAGGAAGAAAAAAGACCACTCTTCATACATATAGTCCTAAAATGATATAACAAATTACTGCCTATCTGATTCAGTTTAAGGTCATTTCCTCGTTTCATAGTTTTAACTGACATAAGCCACTACCAGGTTTACATTTAGTTAGTACTCAATCCTCCTCTTCATCTACTAGCTCCATACCTTTCACAAACACATGAAAAACCTGCTAAAAAAAAAAGGCTTGCTTCCCCCTTGGAACATGTTATTTTTATCCCGAGGAAAAGTTGTTAACATTTTTCAAACCCAATATGTGTATCTGCTGGTATTCTTCCGAAAACAATGCAATTGATTTTTTTAGCATGCAAAAGACACACATCTATCATGATTTGTCCACTTTTGGTGTACTTGTGATCAGTGGTGGAATGTAACTAAGTCCATTTACTCCACTACTGTACTAAAGTACACATTTGTACTTGTACTTTACTTGAGTCTTTTCTTTTCATGCCACGTTCTACTTCTACTCCGCTACATTTCGGAGAGAAATATTGTACTTTTTACTCCACTACATTCATCTGACAGCTTTAGTTACTAGTTACTTTACACATTGGGATTTCTGCACACACAACACATCACATCTGATGTTTTTATTATAAATGAAACTAGCCAACAATATAACTGCCTACAAGTCCAGCTGAGATGATTAGACCATTAAACACACAACTGTTTGAATCCTTTACACTTTCTACAATGGGAGGATTTTTCTGCATTGAGTACTTTAATTACATTTTCCTGATGATACTTATATACTTTTAATTAACGTTTTCAATGCAGGACCCTTTACTTGTAACAGAGTATTTTACAGTGTAGAATTAGTCCTTTTACTTAAGTAAAGGATCTGAATACTTCTTCCACCACTGCTTGTGATCTTAAGCGTCCTAAAATAAAAAGTGAACCTACCCCTTTTAAAGCACACAGCTGCATGGCTCCAGTCTGCCATCTACAGTTGGACACTGTTGTGTACAGTCTGGAATCCTTCTCCACCAGATGTCTTGGTGACCTCAGTTTGTCTTCCATGGCAGGTTCTGCTAGTGAGGAATTCCCCACGTAAACACTGAGTGACGTATATACGGAGACCCTGGTTTTGTTGAGTAAGCTTCATTGTTGGGGACGCCTGATGCTGATCTCCCCCCCCACCCCATTGATGTGGCAGCACCGTGTAGCTTGATTTGAGCAAACAAATAGTTGAGATGGTTTATGACTCGACACAGCCTAATTATGTTACAGGCAGGCATCACTTAAACTGCTATGGGGATTTTATTGATTTTTTTTTTACTCTTTTTACACTTTAAAAGGCTTTTGGTAGCAATGATTAAAAAACACCCCAAAAGACACCATAAGTTATTTTCTAGTCAGAAACTGTAAGAACATTGCGTCCTTACTTGACTTTTCTTCACATATGATTTCTCTCTTTCTGTCTTTCTCTCTCTCTCACACACCCACACACACACACACACACACACACACACCCACACCCACACACAGAGTGTGAGGTGTGGTGCGCTGCAGGTCTAGCTCAGGAATTTCCCAAATAGGGGGCTGTTGTTTAAGTCTTTCATAAAGGTACAGTGTCTAGATCCTGTGTAGGAGCTTGAGGAAACTTAGCGGACCCTAGGAAAGGAGATATTAATAACTCTCGGGCCAACCCACCGCATTCTTCACATGTGAGTCACTGTAAGCCAGAGAGCAGGGAGGAAAGGGCTGCAGTGCCTCTGTTTCTCATTTGTGTTTCTTTCCATGGAGGAGTAGAGCAGGGAGGCGGGGAGGCCACCCCTTCTTCTTCTACTTCTGCGAACCTTAAAAGCCTTATGTGAAACACACACACACACACACACACACGGCTCTACACGGGACACATATTTCTGCTTGTACAGCATACTGTACTCAGGATAAAACTAAAACCTTTACAGGCATGCTAGTGAGGAAGTGAATGCAGAACTGAACAGGGATAAGGGGGATGGACTATTTAGTGTGAGGGAGATAAATAGGCTTCAGATGGTGGGAATGAGAGGGGAGAGAGCATCGGAAAATGGTGGTATGGGTACTTGGCAGGGGAGAGTGTGACTCACTGTTTATCTGCTCCGTCATAGAGACCAAGTGAGCTCGATAGAAAAGAAAACCTTGTTAAAAGAGTGCCAAATGAAATGCACTCAGCTATTAGTTCTGTACCATGCACTTTATGTTTCATTTTAGACTTTTTTTCCAATGACTCAATGCTTACTCTTGATTTCATTTACTTATAAAAGAGTGTCCAGATTAAGCCCATCTGAGGGTTTTTATAGCATTTCTCCATCACATATTTTATTGATTGTGTATATTTATCTGTAGTATTCGTATATGTGTAAACCAATACACTAAACTAAACTAAAAAGGTCACTAATGAGACAGAACACAGTCAGGGAACTTTATTGGGTTAACATAAGAACAGTCGGTGGAGCGGTGTACAGTAGTCAGTAATATATCAATCATCAATTAAAAGTTCATCTCAGAATGTCATGTTCTTGTATACAACTGAGGTCTCGCTTCTGCCCATAAAAAACAAACAAAACAAACAACAACAGCAACAATTACAAAAATAATATGTAAAGTTTATGCACAAAAATGTGGCATGTGAAGCATCAAAAGCATTAGGTGTGTGCTGCCAGTTTAAGTAAAAAAACAAACAATCATTTAAGCAATATAAATTTGGTAGATGATACCCTCACTAGAATGACCAGACTTGAAAATGGCATAATCCTAAAAATTATCACCAAGATAATACTGCACCACTCCGATCTAGTCAATGAAGGAACGTTCAATTTAAAGGTTCTAATACAGAAAAGTTAAGCTCTGTATTCTTTCAAAATATATATGCTGAATACTGCTCACTTAGAGGGCGCCGGCCTTTATTTACTTCTGCTCTGCAAACACAAGTAGATATATTTTGAAAGCTCGCCATTAAAAGCTAACTTTGAGGAGCCAAAGGGAAGAAGCAACCAGACCCGTGTGACTTCTTAATACACAATCTTTTTTTGCAGTAGGTCCTTGTAATAGTCTCAAAGGATTGACTTAACACTTCAATACAGTATGTTCCATTGTGCGAGACCGAAATCTCAACTCTCAGAGGAATGAAGTTGAACACATTTAGGGCTGCGATTATTTTCATACTTGATCAATCTGTCGATTATTTTCTCGTTTAATCGATTAGTTCTTTGGTCTCTAAAATGTCAGAAAATGGTAGAACATGTGGATCGGTGCTCCCCAAAGCCCAAGATGACGTCCTCAAATGACAATGTCTTGTTTTGTCCTTAACTCAAAGATATTCAGTTTACTGTCACAGAGGAGAGAAGAAACTACAACATAGTCACATTTAAGAAGCTGGAATCAGAGAAGTTTTCCTTTTTATCCCCATAACAAATAACAAACCGATTTATCGATTATCAAAATAATTGGCGAATAACTTAATTAGTTGACACAGCTAATCAACTAATCTTTGCAGCTCTAAATGCATTACATACAAACGTTTTGACGTGGGTCTGAGGGGGGGGGGGTGGGACAAACAAGAGCAAATACAAACGGTGGCACAGCCCATAGAGAAGAGTCTCTCTCAGCTCCAGGGACTTGTGTCATGTCTACGCATCTGAACCCTTCTGCCTGCGTTTGGAAGGCGGGATCAGGCGCGTGGGAAGCTCCGGGGGCAGACCGTGGCCCTCCAGTTTCACCTCGATCAGGTGGCTGGCCAGGGCAAACTCTTCGTCATCCAGCATGCCGTCGTGGTCCACGTCGGACAGCTTCCAGATGCGACCCAGGACCGAGTTGGGCAGGCGGGAGCTCTCCATCCAGTCCTTGGCCTTGTTGCCGCTCAGCTTCCCCTCGCTGGGAGCCAGGTTATAGAAGATCTCGTCATACTTGGGCTTGTCTTTGGTCACCACCCAGTCTTCCTCCTCCTCGCATCCCTCTCCGTTCTCCAGGGTGAAGGGGTCGCCCTCCCCGAAAGGGCCGGCGCGGGTCCCGATGAAGGCCCCGCCCTGCACGCCTGGCTGCTCGCCCGCCTCCAGCTCCTCCTGCCGCAGCAGGGGCATCAGCTTGGAGATGTCCGCAGAGAGCAACTCATCCAAGGCTGTCATCAGATTAGGCTTCAAGGTTTTGAACTTGGAGAAGTCATGAACCATCAGTTGCTCCTTTAAAAAGGGGAATGATACAAACGTGTTAGATCAGGGGTCTTCATTGTTTTTTTTAAGCCATGGACCCCATAACTGAAAGAGAGACAGAGCAGGGACCCCCTACTACATATAGCCTAGTGTATAAAATGAAGTTGCATATTAACTGGGCCTACAATAATGTGTAGGGCAGCTTAAAGCCTTTATACATACCTTTTTAGTGCATGGAATACACTACTAAAATAATAAATTGTTGGCATGATTTTATAAAACATGTTTCAATGTTACACATACAGCATCTCTGCTCTCTGAACGATTCAGACCTCAGGGCCAACGTGTCTCTGTGATACAACGCTGACCCTGAAGTTGGATAAATAACAGGCTTTCACAGCTCTCCTCCCTCATTCCAGCATACATGCACTTGATGTACATGTGTTGCTGTGAGTCCACCTTCAGACGATTAAATAAACCTACAGAAAGACGAGCGTTGCCTGTTTATTTAAGCAGGAACTGCCCTCACTGTAGCTTCAGAGAAGTATTTCCGTCATTGGCTCCCAGATGTGCCCAGACTCAGACTAACCTGCATCTTGGCACAGTCTGGGAAGTCTCCGGGAGAAATGTTGTGCTGCAGCTGGATCTTAGAGAAAATCACTGGCAGCTGGTAGATCAGATTCTTCTTTTTGTTGTCCTTCCTGAAGACAGAAGGCATCTCCTGCTTCAGATAGCTGATGATGTGGGCATGGACCTGGGAGTGAGAAAAGCAAAGCACACGTACCAAGGTTTTTAACCAGGGGCGGAGCCAGACATTGTAGACATTTGGGGCTAAGCTCAAACCTGGTTTTAACATGACTAACAGGGTTAGAGTGCACTGATGTCAACCTGTCAATAAACATTTAGTGAACACATGTTGCTGTGCCAATAAAAACCCACCCTGACCAGACGTGCCCTCTTGACCAGGTCATTCAGCTTGCGTAAAGCTGCGTTGCGAGGGAGGTTTTGGATGTCGGCGAACAGATCCTCCTCCTCCAGCTCAAACAGCTTCCGGTTGTCGGCCACCATCAGCGGCTCGGACCAGAAGGAGCCGATGTAGACGCGCAGAACCTCCGGGGTGCCAAACACCTTCCCCAGGGACCACATGAGTGCGCCGTACACCCTCATCAGCTGCTGGGTGCCCACCATGTCGGCCTTGTTGAGCACCACGCGCAGCTTGTCCTCGTTGCCTTTCAGGGCGCCGATGGCCTCGGAGAACTCGTCCGAGATCTCCAGTTTGTGGGCGTCGAACAGCAGGATGATGCGGTCCACGCGCTCGGCAAACCAGCGCAGCACCGCCGGGAAGTCGTAGCCTGTTTTGGATCGAAAAAAGATTAATTAAGGCCGCACGATATATATGAGGAAAATACGCGATAACGATATTGCTTGCGATAAATGAACTTAAAGTGTTCTCAGTTCTGCCTTTCTGCTGCTTTCGTTATTCTGCTACAAACAACACATTGCTTGTTGAATTTAAAACAAATGAAAGGAAATCATTTCTAACGTTCTTTTCTGGAACAAATTAAACATTGAATTGAATTTAAAATGCCGCACAAAAAAAGAAAAAAAAGAAAAGAATGACAGTTACATTTCAAAGTGCAGTTTTCTACTGATAATGTCTTTCAACTAACAAAAAATCTCGGATGTGTCTTTCGCAATGTTTATTGCACCAGTTGATATCGCGATGACGTTAAACGATTTTGTTGTGCAGTAGAGGATGGATACCCGACCCGAGCCTGATGGGACCCGGCCGGCCGGCCGGGTTCGGACAGGTATTTAGAAATTATGTTCAGGTTTGGGTCGGGCTCAGTCACATCAGCGCAATAAGGCATTGAACATTTTAATATTAAAAAAGCTTATTATGTAGGTAGCCAATGGGCCTGTTTCACTAGCTCTGGGGAGTTTACTCCCCGGAGTCCTTATGTTGTTGTTTTTTTTTCGCCCAGCATATTTCCTTGGATTAGGATGGCACCAAGATCTTGGTTGCAGCTGTCGCCGTGGTCCTGCTGCACTCCCTGCTATGCCCTGCTACGCTCTGTGGTGCCCTGCAGTGTCCTGCTGAACCCTGCCGCGTCCTGCTACGTCCAGCTATGCTCTGCTGTTCCACGCTAGATCCTGTAACGCCCTGCAGTGCCCTGCTATGACATGAACTACTACGACTACCATTTGTAGTTACTGTTCCATCATCTTTATTGTGATTATTATTGCCACGGTTCATCACATCCCCAACCGGCACCGTCAGACACCACCTACCAAGAGCCTGGGTCTGCCGAGGTTTCTTCGCCACTGTCGCACTAAATGCTTGCTCTTCGGGGAATTACTATAATTGTTGGGGCTTTGTAAATTGTGAAGAGTGTGGTCTAGACCTACTCTATCTGTAAAGTGTCTCGAGATAACTCTTGTTATGATTTGACACTATAAATAAAATTCAATTCAATTGAATTAATGCAAAGGTTTGTTTTTGTGATTAAAATAAATTTAAAATATTACCCTAACATCCGTCTTCCTGTGTGCGGACATTTTTTGATGTAGCTGTGACAACGAAACACGTGCATATTAGGCTACATGTGGCAGTGCAACGATGGAAGACGTTAAAAAGAAGTTGGCCTCAGGAGATTAACGTGAGCTTGTTGCCCCGTGTGCGCTGATGCGCTCACCTGTTGACATTTCCGAATGCTTTCCTACAGTTGCTTAATAAAAGCGGGCTTTCCACACAAACAAACGTACATGTGTCATTAGTATGAGAAAAAAAAACTGATTTTAACTGTGTCGGACAGAAAAATGCGGCCCGATCCGCACTCTATTGTGCAGCCCTAAGGTTGAATAACTAAGATATTCAGAAACCTAAAGCAGAAACAAAAAAGAAGCAGGAGAGGGGGGGTGGGGAGGAGGTCGACACAGACACAAACCCTTCACAACTCTTCTTATGCGCGTGTGTCCAAACCAGCTGTACGCTCAGACACCACCAGGGCTGCACTGTATGCATCACACATTAAACTATCCTTTATGGAAAATATCAGTCTACAAGTCCAAGTCCAGCCCTACTGACAGGTCACCCACATTTTCAGGCATTCATTTCTTAATGTTTTTTAATGTAGAGGATTAAGTTTTCCACACGAGTTCAGCTTGTTTGATTACATTGCACAGGCACAGATGTTTACTATTTTTTCAAATCTCACATTCAATCCTTAAAACACCAGACCAACTACACTGAGAAAAAATACTCAAATGCATGAAAAACTTTCTGAGCACATCGGCTGAAACCTTGAAGAAAGAAACTTTGAGAAAGTCAGTGGTGGAATGTAACTAAGTACATTTACTCAAGTAGTGTACAATTTTGAGGTACTTTTTTGCATATTCATTCTTATCAACAATTACAATATGATATAGTGTTATAGATTAAGCTATACAGCAGTATACAAAGTAATTTCATTAGCCCCACCTTTAGCCGCTGCAACATTGTAGCGATATGTACATTCATCTATCAATAATTAGAATCCAATAATGTGTTATTCTGAAATGGGCCATTCTGCATAAGTACACATTCTTTTTGTACCTGAAGTACATTTTGATGTTTTTTGTACTTTGACTTAAATACATTTAGAATGCAGGACTTTTACTAGTGTATGAACAGTTTTCATTTCGTTTTCATCACACTGTGGTATTGTTACTTTTACTTAAGTACAAGTCTAACAAAACCAAGTTTGATGTTTGTGTGATCAACATGATTATCCTCAAAAAGGTCAGTTCACCCAAATGACAAAAGCAGCATATTTACTCACCTACCTTCTATGGTATAGCCATAAAAGCTGTTTTTTTTGTTGTTTTTTTTTTTAATCTTCCTAGGTTTTAAGATATCCATCTCTGAATTGTTAAAGGGAAATTGTTGGGTCTTTTGTAAATGATAGAGTGTGGTCTAGACCTACTCTATCTGTAAAGTGTCCCGAGATAACTTGTTGTGATTTGACACTATAAATAAAATTGAACTGAAATACTGTTTGTGGTGCTCACAGAACAGCATCGTCTCACCAAAGAAATAATTTCGGATTATCCAGAGGAAACTGGAACTTATTTTTTTTCTGGAAAGACATGTTGAAGCTAATTATTGCATGGCCATGAGCACCACAAACTACATTCCATTCCCCTCCATTGTATGGGGGGGTGCAGAAATCTCACAGGCGGATATTTCAACACCTCAGCAGATAAACCCAAAACCATCTGCGAGATCCCACCAGCGGTTAAGTGAGGAAATATGTTTTTCACAGTTTGGATGCACTGACTCTTATTAATTGCTCATGCAGATTGACTTGAGTAATAATGGGTTACTTAAAGCATGGATGAATAGAAAAGTGAAAAAACTACTGTGAGGTGATGATGATGATGATGATGATATTATGTTATTTTCGGTTACACTTTACTTGAAGGTATCTACATAAGAGTGACATGACACTGTCATGAACGTGTCATAAACATTATAAACAAGTCATAAACGTTTATGACATAACGCTTCTGTCATTAAGTGTCATTCGGGTTTTGGCATGACGGGTTGTAGATACCTTCAAGTAAAGTGTTACCGTTGTTTCTCAACAGGACATTCCTTCCGATATGCTGAGAGACTTTTTTTTTGCCCGTACCGTCTCTGTTCCTGGTTATGATTTTATGGCTGCTGCTAAGATGTTTTCTTGCCCCGGCTGCCAAGTGTTATTGTGACAGAGTAGACTGGTCCCATGGGTTAGCCAGGCGTGCCAAGGAGATGAGTCTGTGAGCCGACGTTGGAGGATGTGTCTCTGCAGGCCCCCCGCCCCCATTCCCTCTCCTCACCTTTGTCGCGTCTCTCACCTCGGCTCACTCTCTGCTTGGCTCCAGACAGGATCCCCGGCGTGTCGATGATACTGATACTCTCCAGGACCTGGTTTGGCATCTGGGCGCACTGGAACCTGGGGTTTCCATCAGCACACAGGAGACAAGTCGCATAAACTCATGGTTCCCAAACTTTATTCATTTTAAAGATTTTTTTTGGGGGGGGGGAGGGGATTTTAGGCTTTTATTTGATAGAACAGCTTAGGCATGAAAGGGGAGAGAGAGGGAATGACATGCAGCAACCCTAACCCTAACTCTAACCCGCAGGTCAAATTTGAAGGACTGAGCCTCTGTACATGGGGCGCACGCTCTGTCAGGTGAGCTACCCAAGCGTCCCGGTTCCCAAACTTTTTCACGTCAAGGACCCCTAAGCTGCAGACCACGGATCCCCATTTCAGAAGATTTCGTCCCAGGGCACCGCATCTGATAGGAGTTTTGATTTTGGATGTTTTATTACGGAAAGTATATGAAACCCATGATAAAAACTAGTCATACATTCCGCCATTGTGTTACTTATGGATGGAATTATAGTTAACAAATGATTCCTTGTTTTGCTGGGGACTCGCTGGGACCACTTCAAGTAGAGCTGGGCCATATGGAGAAAATTAAACATCACGGTGACGGTTGACTATTGGTGCTTTCACAAAATATTTACACAATGAGATTTGAGATAAATAATCATCAATAATGTGGATATAGTGATTAAGTGGTAAAAGGCAAATCATAGAACAGCTAGAACAGTCTGGTAAGTTCAGAAAATGACATCACTTTACTATAATGCAGCTCTTTAAAACCAGGGAAAGACAACACTTATGTCATATCACGATATTACCATATCCAAAATCTAAGGCGATATCTAGCCTCATATACCGACGTATTGCTCAGCCCTACCTTCAAGGACCCCTGGGGGGTCCCCGAACCCCACTTTGGGAACCAGTGTCATAACAACGTTAAAGACTAAGTTCAGAGAGGTCAGTTTTGTTTGAAAACAGCGCAGAAGGAAATCATCTAAATCATGTGAAAAATGGTTAACTCTTATCAAAGAAGCCAATGTGATCTAGGCAGCAGATTGGAAGCTGCCCTCTCCACCCCCCTACCCCTCCCTCCGCAGGCCATTGTGTTCAAGCAGGCCTCTCATTGCTGAGGGCTTCCTGAAGGAAAATGAGCACCGCTGCCAGAATCAAACAATAAGGCCCACTAACGATGTGTGGCTTACAACAACAACACCACTTCCTGCAACTTATGAGCTTAACGAGGCCGCCGGTCCCAGAACGGGAAGTCAAAGCAAAAGGAGAGACGCAAGTGCGTTCACAAACACACCCTGCGGAGGGAGCGAGGGACTCTGGAAAACTGGCATCAGACATTTCACGTTAGAGCTCCATCAATAGTTGGACTGTATGTTCACATCTAGCCTGCATGTCCATGTGCCTAACAGGTAACAGCCCTTTTTCTTTTTTTGTATAAACATGTGATTTCTCTTCAGTGGAAAAACATACACAGAAATCTGGCTGCCCTGACAGTAAACAGAGCAGAGGAAAGAACTTCAATGTTTTCATTCAATGCTTTCTCGGGTTTCCTGAGCCTCACAGTGAAGTCTGTGACTTCATTTGTTTGTCTTTGCCCCGAGGGGCTGTGGAGCCCTCTGACCTCATCTTTCAACTTGCGTACATAGCAGTTCCTACCGGAGTACATTTAGCTGTCATCACCCTCTCGGCCGATGTCGCTCCCTTTCTCCATTTTTCCACAAATAAGGCAAGTGCCTCCCCGCTCTGAAATTTGGCACAAGGGCTTAAAATTCCAAAGAGCAAAAAAAAAAACGTTCTGTTATCTCTCCTTCTTGGGTTCTCTCACACATAGTCTGTCCATTTGATGCAGATATCTATCTGGCTCCCTGAGTGGAATCATTACACAACACACTGGGAATAAAAGCCCTGCTCTCACCTGTTGAGAAAGGTGTTTCCAAAAGGGTTGAGTTTGCGGAAAGGCTTGTTGGGGTCTACGATGAGGGCGTTCCCGGGGATGACTCCTTCCACCTCCCCGTGCATTATGGCAGTGAAGCAGTCGGTGGTGGGTTCAGGTCCCACCCTGCTCCCAGGAATATCCTGCTCCAGTAGATACCTGTCAATCACACACAGAGCTTGAGATTATTTCAGTACTGGTTCTTATATAAATTTAGCAATCGCACTAAATGTTAACAGTGAACAAATGGTCGATGCAGAACTGTTATAACACCAAGAGCCAGGTTCTGTCTGAGGTTTCTGTCTGTTTAAAGGTCGTTTTTCCTCGCCGCTGTCGCACGAAATGCTTGCTTTTGGGGGGGGGAGGACATTTGTTGTGTCTTTGTAAATTATAGAGTGTGGTCTAGACCCGGGGTGTCAAACATATGGCCTGTGGGCCAAAACCGGCCCGCCAAAGGGTCGAATCAGGCCCACTGGCTGTGCCCGATCACGGAAGGCTTGTATCATGTGGACTTGGAATTACTTAGAATTCATCATGGGGGAGACAGAAACTACGCACTATATCTTTAATTCCAATTCCAAATTTACCACTTTAATCTCAGAGAATATCAGAGTGCTTTTTCCGTAAATGTACGACTTTAATCTTAAAAATTCTGAGTTGTTTCTCAGAATATTATCCCTCTCTCTCCGGGGTCCATAACATTATTATTTTTTCCTACTATGGCCTTAGAACGCTGTTGTAGCAGAAGCAACTTGCGTTTGCCAACATCAAGCTGACAAGAAACTCTGTGGCAGATACAGTTTCTGATCTTTCTGGAGTGGTTCACTGGTCTGGCCCTCTTGAGATCAAATTAGGGGCATGTGGCCTGTCAACTAAAATGAGTTTGACACCCCTGGTCTAGACCTACTCTATCTGTGTACTGAGATAACTTCTGTTATGATTTGACATTAGAAATAAAATTGAATTGAATTAAAGTCTTACTTGATGAACGTTGTCTTTCCAGTGGAGTACTGTCCCACCACCAGCACCATAGGCTTGTTATCGAAGTCTGCATCCTCCAGACTGAGAGAATGGAAGTCATGGAAACCATAGTACTCCTCCAGAGGCAGCAGCTTCTTGCGATACAAGGACTTGAGCCCTTCTGTCACGGTGCGGATCACCTCAGGCGCCTTCTTCACATCTTTTCTCCCCCAGCGGGACATGTTGACTGACTGACAAGACGATAGGGAGCTTCTTACAAAAAAAATAAAAATAAAATAAAAATAAAAATCTGTGTCAGAGTGTGTCTGTTCTTTGGAGCTGTATTTCCTGTGGCTGGACCCTTGGAAAACCTTCAGGTGTTTCCTGTATTTGTGTGAATGCTGCTCACTTGTCCTTGAAACCTCCCGTGCACACGCCCGAGAGGAACGATAGGGCCGATGTTCTGTTTCAAGTCTTTCCCTTCGACAACAGTCGCCACACTGATCACTTTTAGCACCTGTAATATGGACAGAAAAGAAGACAGGTAGAGGTTAATCCAAACAGAAAACAAGAGAGAGAGAGAGAGAGAGAGAGAGAGAGAGAGAGAGAGAATCTATTTGGCAAAAAAAGTTGCATAGGGTTCTTGCACATGGTGATCAAAATCTGTCACAACCTAGAGTAAGGATGTGGAACCTGGAGTAAGCTTCAGCCCACCAGGAGTCGGCCAAGCGTCGTCAGTGCATGCCTGGAAAAAGTTGGTGTTCAACGCTGGAAAGCCTGCAAACCCAACCCTGCGTCAGGATTTGAACAGGCGCAGCCCATTTTCTTACAGTGAAATGAGTAAGACATTCCATCTATCCCCTGCAGTTCCTTTTAGTGGGACATGGAACGTGGGCATGGCTTAATTGTTCATTTAAGGGGGGGGGGAAGAAATCTCATGGTAGGGTGGTCAATACATGGAAAGACAACGGTAACCCTTTTTTGTTACTGTAGTCTACATGAATGGAAACACTGGATTAGGAATTGAAGGCACAGCTCATTATGAGAAGCAGACTGACACAAAGGCACAAAAGGTAAGACACGTGTCAGCAGACATTCACTCATCTGTGGAGAGCTTCCCTCTTGAAAATCCCTTTTAAACAAAAAACCTGCCCAAAGGGGAATAGGCAACACAGTCCTGACATGTCACAAGACCAGTGTGGAAAGACTTCTTGTCAAAATGGCGAACTCTGGATATCTACAGGAGAGACATTAAAAGTGGTTTAACCGCCATGACATACAAAAGCACTGTGCCAGCCATGCTGCACGAGTTAAGAGTTGCTCTACGGGCTCCCAGTGAGAATCAAAAAGATTTGGTTAAGGCTCTGGAATCAACTTTGAAAGTTTAAGGGTGGTGGAAAATGCCTTGTGGGTTCGTGCACCACAATTGCAACACAGTGTTGGCCTTAGAAGCAGAAATGTAACATGCAGGAGCAACAAGTAGCAGGGGAGTCATACTTTAATATCCAAATAAAGAAATGAAAAAAAAAAAAGCCGTTCAAAAACTTAAAACTCATTAATTCTGCAGCCAAGTTGTGACATTTGCACTCAAAATAGAATTGAGTCTCAGTTTCCACTACTGTATCACAATCTGAATATTTGAGTACAAGGTCAAATACAAGCTGATTATTATAGCCAATGTTAAAGTAAAAAAAGGAGTATTTACCAAGTTTTTATGGAGAAAGCAGACTTCAAGCGTCTTGATCTCTCTCTCTCTCTCACTGCAGTTCTGCCCTCTGGAGCTTGGAAAATATTTGGACTTGAGGAGACAGAAAACAGTGTCTTGGAGGAGCTGCTGCTACATGTATATACCTCTTGACAGCAAATAGGAACCCTCAGTGGAGCGTCAACGCAGCCAGTTTACAGACGATCCTTCTTCTCCAGGGGTTTAATGTATTTCAGATGAGCTCCAAATCTGGCAAAAGGTTCCGTACTCTGCTTGCTGAAAGAGCACAAGGCAAACAGTGACACACAGGCACACCACACTGAGTCAAACGTATTCACTCTCCCCTGGCTTGCTTCTCCAAAACTGAATGCACCTCCTCTTCCAGGGATGCCTGGCAACACTGTGGGCAGCACCAACACTGTGCTCAGGGCAGGGATGAGCACAGCTGTGGTCAGAGGGCGGGGACCTGGAGGAGGGGGGGGGGGGGGGTTGAATAAATAATTTGGGTGGAGTAGTTTTTTTTTCTTTTTTTAAACATGACATACCTTAAGTGTTCTCATGCATATTTTGAACGATAACACAACCTCGTGATGCACCCCTCCAGCTGCAGCCTCGAACTCCTCTATGATTTTCATTTGGGGTTTTTTTTTCTTCCTACCAGACCTACTGTAACATGTCATACGTCTAAAGATGCGACACTCCCCCCCCAAATCAGTCTAACCTCTCTTGCTCCTCCCAAAACTCTGAACCTTCAGGCGATGAAGTGCACAGGCCAGCCCTACTTTTCCACTTGCATGCTCCGCCTGCTGGCTGTCCATTAGAAAACACACCCAGCACCATCCCCATCACACGGCACTCCTCAGTCACCGTTAGTCATTCAAAAGAATTTAACCCTGAAGCTAGACAAAATGACTAGAGGACCTGCGACGTTTCATAAAAGAAGCAAGGTTTAATTTACAGTTTTACTAAATGTACATTTCTTTTTAAAAAGTGTCATTATACACAATAAATACAATACAAAATTAATCTGTAATACTATACTTCAAATTCTCTTACGGTCTTTTTGTACATTATTATTGTTCCTTTTTTTCCTCCCCCATTTCAATGCTTGTGCTGCGTTTGTGTTTGAATTGTCCACCAGGCTTATAGACACAAAAATCCAGATGGGAGGCAGGGATACAGTGGCAGAAAGATGATGAAACAAACTGAGAACACAGAAAATCAACAGTTAAAACTGGCCTGCCCCCTGCTGACTGAAAGCATAAAGTCCTAACCTGGTAACAAAAGCAACAGGGGGACAGGTGTGTGTGTGTGTGTGTGTGTGTGTGTGTGTGTGTGTGTGTGTGTGTGTGTGTGTGTGTGTGTGTGTGTGTGTGTGTGTGTGTGTGTGTGTGTGTGTGTGTGTGTGTGTGTGTGTGTGTGTGTGGTCTAAAAACAAGAACCTGGAAAATCATCATCAACATCAGAAGCAGAGAACTGAATTTCCTTACAAACATTTCATTTACATCTTGACAGCACAGTACTGCAGTACCCAAGAGAAGTCAAAAGGAAAACAACTTCACAATTTTTCAAAAACATGATTTTCTCGACATGTTTTACTTTTAAGAAAATGCATGCGATATGAAATGCAGGTATGATGGAAGCTGCGGCTAACTGATCTTTCCAGACAAAGAATAGTTGCCTTGTGAGCAGTGTAACTAAGGAAATGGATTCTTGATTAAGAAAGAGGTGGCTGGGTCAATTTAGCGTGTGCCGTTTGCATCTGTAGCGCAGCACTCTCTTTGTGACAAGAGAATTCCATTTGGTTGTATGTATTATGCCGTTTTGCAGTATGAACCTGGTCGTGTTCCCTTCTGTCTCTCAGCTGCACGTAGCCAAGTTAAAAAAAAAATTAAAAAAATAAAAATTAAAAAAAAAGAAGAAAAAAGTTGTTGACTTCTTAACTGTTTAAATGAGCTGCCTGATGCTCATCGAGACACCGTTTAAACCAGCAGGTGAACTGCTGTGGATAAGAGACTGGTGCTCAGGCCACATGAAAGGAATGTAGGAATACTAAAATGAGAATGAGAGAAAAGATCAAAAGTGAAAAAAAGGAAGAAAAGAAAACACCACCCTCTGACAACGACTGACAGTCTTGTTAAATCGAGCTCGGCTGAGGGGAACGCATACAAAAAAAGCCAGGTGTCTTCAAGTCTGCAGTTCACAAACACAGTTTTACCTTTGACCACCCTTCTCTCGTCTTATTTCATGACGGCTCTACCTCAGGCTGTAAATGACAAAGAAATGTCTGGACAATTCAAATGGACAAACATGGCCAACACAGCTTGGCAGAGTAGTACAGTGATACTGTTTCTCCCCCCCCCCCCTTCCCCTGCCTCCACATCTGTCTCTCAGTCGCTCCTTCTCGTCAGTCTGGCCCGGGGCTGAGGGGCTGTTATCTGCTTTGAGTCTGGGACACCAGGCTGCCATTGTGGCCCCGGCCACCGACCTGAGGGTGCTGGGCCAGGGAGGAGGATGCGGAGGCAGAGGAGGAGGGTGGTACTGAGGGTCTGTGGGATGAGGCTGCCGAGCCCCCGGGGCGCTGGCTTTGGTGTTGCTGGGACCTGCTGTGGCCCCCTTTAATGTGGTGGCCGCGGGCGGAGGGCTCCTGCTGCAGGTTGAGGATGCTGTCGATGGCACACTGCAGGTGCTCGTTCAGAGAGTCGTCCGGGGGGCTGCCGCTGGAGAAGCTGGCGTTGTCCATGTCGGGGGAGTCCGACTTGCAGCGTTTGGCAGGAAGCAAAGAGTCTCGCGTGAAGGAGGACTCTGGGGAGGGAGGCCCAGGGGCATGCTGGTCCATTCTGAACGTCCCGCTGGCCCTATGTCTGTTTTTCCCGCTCACCCTCTTGTATTTACTTACATCTGTCTCTTGGTCTGTGTGCTCCTCCCCTCTCTCCTTGGCCCCCTCCCGGTCCGGGGGCTGTGGGTGATGGTGGTGCTGTGTGGTTTTGATACCACGGTTGAACACCTCGTCCATTTCGTCCAGCCCCTGCATTGCACTCCTTAAACGGCCCGTTTCGTGGCTCGACTCTGTGTGAGTGTGCGAGGCGTCCCGGCCTCGTTTCTCCACCTTCACACTGGCTATAACTGTCCGCTCTGAGGGGGGGGATGAGGCCTCGTGCTGGGGGGGTGACGGCGTGGGTCTCGGGTAGGACAAACTTTCGTCCCCTCCCCCTGGGACACCAGGTCTGACCCGGGGACTAATGTTTTCCCGGTAGGTTTTCCGAAGGGGGAGACGGCATGTTGTCGGCGAGGGCGTGGCAGTGGGGGCAGAATTGTGTTTGACCCCACCCCCGTCGTGGTGATCCAACGACCCATTCACTTGAGTGGAAGAGGAGGAGGACGAGGACAACGACCAAGTGTGGGAGGAAGAGGTAGAGGAAGAAGGGGCTGCATGGGGGGGAACATTACCTCTCAGTGGCGGGTTAGACTGAGCGGTTGCTGTGGTGACCAATGAGGCAGAGGGAGCAGTGCATACGGGAGACTGAGTTCTGATTACTGTGGGAGGGGGCGTTGACAGGGGGCGGGGCTTTGGGTGCAGTCCAGCGGCTTGGCCCTGGGGCTGAGTCTGAGGCTGGGATGTGGACTGGCCGCTCTGCAGGGGCTGAGGTGTGTGCACGGGGTCTAAGGCAGTGTTGTGGACCACCTTGCTGAACCCCGTCTGGTCCTGCTTGATCTTCAGCTTCAGGCCAATTCTCCTGCGAGCCTCGTAGGTCTTCATCGGCGGCTTGCTGGTTCTCTGCGGGAGGGCGTCGTCGTCATCGTCGTCAGGCGACGCTGCCGGAGCGCGACTGAAGGAGGAGCTCTGGCCGGCGGGTTCGGCCAGCCTGCCCGCTGCAGCCGGAGGCGGGGGACCGCCGCTGGACCAGGACACAGAGGCTCCGCCGCCGCCGTGCTTTATTACCAGTTTGGTAGGGGGGAAAGGGGCGGCGGCGGGGGCGGGAGGAGGCGCTGGAGCCAAAGCAGGAGCAGGGACTGGAGCTGAAGCAGGAGATGGGGACGGGTTGGAGGCAGGAGGAGGGTTTGGGGCGGGGTTTGGGAGAGGGGCTGGGGCCGGAGCTGCAGGCGCCGGGGCAGGGACAGCAGCGGCTCCACTCGCTGATGTGGGCTCAGCAGGAGGTGCTTTCTGTTGGGATGAAACTACACTCTCCAACATGCGCGCATTTGCCACAAACTCCTCTGCAATGAAACAAACAGAATTATATCGTTAGCATACACCTAATTTAGATCGAGACAACCACAAAACAAGGGTTGGGTATCGTTTATTTCCGCAATTTAAGCGCCGAAAGTGCGGCGTATTTGAAAAAAATGCGGCCCCAGCATAAATATGCAGACTTTGACTGATTATGCATTGAATTATGAGATCGCGTAATCACGTTTTTCTGGAGGGACTGTAACTAGCGTCACATGCAGTGATGCTTCAGTTGCCTCCAACGTCCATTTCGGAGCATCAGAGGACAGCCCAGGCATTTAAGTGGCACCGACATTAGGCACAGAAATCGGCGTTGCTATTCGGTCCGGTAGATACTGGACGTTTAAGAACCATAACCAACATTGGCGCCGGGTTTCGGTACCCAACCCTACACAAAACCCATGTAAAAGGTGCTAGGGTACCTGGTCTCTCCTTGGCCAAAATCCTGTCCTGGCTCAACGCGATCTTCTCCTCCTGAATGAACATCCGGTCAATCATCACCATCTCTGCCGAGGGGCCCAGTCTCTGCTCAGGTTTAAACACCAAAAAACCCATCGGTTCAATATCAATTCAGGACAAAGAACACGACGGGACTGTGTATGGTGAGAATGCTGGTTTATAAACTTACTTTTGACTCTGCAAAGAGCAGGTGGCGATATTTATCCAGCATTGCCTGGGTCCTTTTCAGCAGATGGCAGGAGACCGTCTCAAATTCATCATCCACTGTGCAAGAGAAACAACGTGTTCATGAAGATTGTGAAATAGGGAAAATATGGTACCAAACTGTTGCACTGGAAGCTATGGAGTGTGTTACCTTTCTGATAGTCTTGAGAAGAGTTGGCAGTTCCCTGGTAGAGGTGGTAAGGCAGCAGTCTGTGCATCGTGTCCTCAAAAGAGTAGAAAGGAGCACTGTAGTTTGGGTGAAGCACAGAACCCTGCTGTTTCCTCAGCTGTTCCAGCATCCTGCAGTGAGGCGTGTGTAAAGAAATACGGTTTACAAAAACTGCGTTACGAGACAGGTAACGTAAGCCAATAAAAATGCATTCGCGGCACACACCTGGCTTCTTTGCTGGGCTCTGCACTGAAAGGCATCTTCATTGTCGTCGTCTGTGACGTGAACAAACGTTTAACAAAGAGATTACACCTTCAGGCTGAAGCTTAAAAGTGGGAGGCAGTTTTTTTTTTTAGGACCTTGCTAACATGCAGTGACAATCCTTTACCTGAGTTTGTACTGGAGCTGGGGCTGGGGGCTGTGGAGCGGGCATTTGAGTAAGACTAGTACCTAACACCTGTATCTGCATCCCACCTTTCCCCAGAGTCATCCCTCCCACTGAGCTGATCACCCCTGGCTTTGGCTGAACCTGTAGGGGAAAATCAGGAGACGAAATACATGCAAGTACACGTTTTTAAATTCAGTATTGAATGGTGGGAGATCGTAAACCAGCTAGCACACAATGCACAATGAACCACCACGCCATGTCCTAGAAAGGAATTGTGATTTGTACCTGTGCAGGCTGGGTAAGGCTGGCAGGAGTGACAGTCTGATTCACCATTGCTCCAGCTGGCCCTTGGGCTCCTGAGAATACCTGTAAGTCACTTGATGCTAAAACAAGAGGAAACAAACCATTAGGGAAGCACTTCAAGGTGTGCACCTTGGCGTCAGGCCTCGTTGGGGATAAACTGTGTCTAACCTGTAGCAGGAGTTTTGACGAGCACCGACATCTGCTGCAGCACTGGGGGAAGCTGAGCAGGCGGACCGGCGCTGGCCGATGACGCAACCGCCACTTTATCAACAGGCACATCTTGCTGGGAGCTGAACGGACCGGCGGCTTGAGGCTGAGCAGCCTGCTTGGCCTGCAGCACGATGCTCTGCTGCACCTGGGGACACATCGGGACAGTTTGGTACAAAAGAAAATCCTGGATGAACCAGTTTGGTTTCCTAAAGCCTATCCGTCTCTCCTGCTTTGTACTGGTAAGCTGATCAATCCTCTCGTCAGCTGGTAATGATGCTCACTAGGGCTGAATGAGTCATCGTTTTCAAATCGATATCGCGATTTGAAAGAACGTGATTAGCTCATCGCGAAGACCGCGATTAATCGAATGGGAATTATTTAGTCGAATGTTTGGTGTAACATTTGGTGTAACATTTTTTTATTCCTCTTTTCATTATTATATCTACTGTTTTTTTCAAAAGGAATGCTGGAATAATGTTACATATCACAGACTGTTTACAGAGATGTCCTATTTTCAGTGGCTCTTTCAATTATTTTGTATTGCTTTATTTAACCTGATCGTAGAAGGTGCAATATTTAGATTAAAAAAGAAACGCAAATCGAATCATAATTGCAATATCTGGCAGGAAAATGGCAATTCAATTTTTTTTTTTTTCCCAAATCATTCAGGCCTACATCTCACCAACTCTTTTATTATACTATGTTAATATGTTTCATTGACCATTGCAATATATTCTGTTATATTAAGATTATATTGCAATATATCTGCTGCTATTAATCACGCCACTGTCACTTTATCGCGTCATCTATCTCCACATGCTCTACATGGTTTGTAGTTTGTTTTTTTATTCTATTTTAGTTTATGTTCATCTCAATATTTATTGCTGTTTCTTTCTATACTTCTGAATGTATCTCTGTTGTTTCTGTCGTACTGCTGCAACAACCGAGCATCCCCGTCTGGGAACAATGGGATGTTTTTGCCCTCTTTTCAATATAAAAAGGAACTCATTTGAATGGTGGAAAATACACACAGCCACATATATGCATTGCATGTATTACATTCTACAACAGTACGAGCTGTATCAGATAAAACACACTGTACAGTTAATCTCTACTAATCTTAATCTCTCATTTCTACCGCGCACTAGAGCTGCAAAGATAAATCCATTAGTTGGCAACAATTAAATGAATCGCCAACTATTTTGATAATCGATTTGAGTAATTTGTTTATCAAAGAAAATTCTCTGATTCCAGCTTGTTAAATGTGAATTTTTTCTAGTTTCTTCTCTCCTCTGTGACAGTAAACTGAATATCTTTGAGTTGGGGACAAAACAAGACATTTCAGGACGTCATCTTGGGCTTTGGGAAACACTGATCCACATTTTTGAATGAATCGAGTAAATGATCGACAGGTTAATCGACAAAGAAAGTCCTCACTATCCGCTAGCTGCCTGTCCCCTGAACACACTGTTAAAAAAAAACGCAGTCTCTGTAGACAGCCCAGGCTCCACAAACGGCAACAAAAACAAACTGCGCCAACCTGCACCACCAAACATAACAGCGTTCCAGCCAATAACCGACAAGAAGGATTTTGGGGTGGGGGTTGGGGGGTTAATGCGCGAAAGCACGGAAGAGAGGGGGAGGGGACGGGATGAGGAGGCAGGACGGGCGAGCTAGCCTCAGTTTTGTTTGACAATACTTTGAACGTCAACTAGAAGTAACGTCACCCAACAGCGCTTAGAGCACCTTTAATCATCCTGAAATACAGGAGGGTAAAAAAGCAGCATGGGAAGTCAAAATAGAGACTATTTTACTGGCGAGACCGCTCATTGGGTGCATATTCCATAACAAGTTTTCATGAACTGGGACAATACCTGATGTAGCTTGTCCAGCAGTTGTTTCTGCTGAGGCGACGGCTGGCTGATGGCCGACAGCGTCTGAATCTGTGCAGCGACCAGCTGCAGGTGGTGCTGGTGCTCTGCTGTCAGGCCCGGGATTGGAACCTGG
This sequence comes from Sander vitreus, assembly GCF_031162955.1. NCBI lineage: Eukaryota > Metazoa > Chordata > Actinopteri > Perciformes > Percidae > Sander > Sander vitreus. The sequence continues at coordinate 8,817,969 of NC_135857.1, forward strand.
GCTTTGACTACAGCAGCGGCAGAAGTGCTGACAGGAGGAGCGGTGAACTGGTGTGGTGCGGGCGGCGCAGGAGGAGGAGGCTTGGGCGACTGGGACAGCGGAGGCATATCTTGTTGATAAGGGGCGGGCTGAGAGGCCGGCCGCGGCTGAGGCTGCAGCTGCAGCTGAACCTGAATGTGTGCGTGCTGGGGCTGGGTGTGCTGCGGCTGGCCCTGCGGAGCCGGCTGGGGGGACTCCGCCATCTGGTTGTGGACAATAAAGAGCTGCGGGTGAGAGGAGGGGGTGCATGAGCGGGAGGGCGTTTGGGACTGCGGCTGAGGCTGGGAGGGAGGACGTGACTGCTGCTGATGGTGCGGTGACTGGATGTGCTGGCTCAGAGTGAGAGGAGAGTGGGAAGGCTGTGGGCTGACCGCCACTGGGGGCGCCGAGGCGTGAGTGGACAAGGCCGTGGAGGGGGACATGCCCTGGATCAGGGACTGCTGATGTCCACTGGAGGGCACCTGAAGAAGTGGAATTACTTGTTTAGTTCAAAAATGCAGACAAATATTTTAACACAGGAGGAAATCAGAAGATCAAGCGCAGAAATCACACACTCCAAGTTCTGCATGCACACAGTATAGTAAATATGATTAATAGTACATGGTTCAACATTTGACTAGATACTTAAAGGACAAATCCGGCGCAAAATGAACCTAGGGGTTAATAACACATGGGTACCGAGTCGACCGTTCTCTGGGATATGTTTACATGCTAATCGAATGTGACCAGTTTTAGCGCAAACTGCTAATTAGCTTGTAACGCTAATAGTCAGGGCACTGGTAAAGTAAAAAGAAATCGCTATTTCTATACCACTAACAAGGCTCAAAATGGCACCACACTTCCACGGTAGCATAATGAGGGTCCCTACATGTAAACTGAAGCATTGAGAACTTTGTAAGTGTACAGACAGTTTATTAAAAAGATAGTTTATAAAGACAGTACCGTTTACTATACAGGCGGGCGCCATCTTGGGAAAACAGTCACGACCAGTCGAACGCCAAACGCAGTGCTTAAGCTAGGTTACTGGTTACAGGGCGTTTGAAGTATGGTGCCATTTTGAGCCTTGTTAGTGGTATAGAAATAGCGATTTCTTTTTTACTTTTGCGTAGCCCCGACAACTAGCGTTATAAGCTAATTAGCGGTTTGCGCTAAAACTGGTCACATTCGATTAGCATGAAAACAGATCCCAGAGAACGGTTGACTCGGTACACGTTATTAACCCCTAGGTTCATTTTTGCCCCGGATTTGTCCTTTAATAGGGCTGGGCGATATGGCTCGATATCAGAATGTTAATGGGAATCAAAATATATTTTGCATGATTATATGTTAAATTCCTGAAATGATGTTTAATACAATGACTAAACACGCCATTGTTAAGCATTTCATAAGACATAACTCTTTACACATGTAAAACAAACCCCTCAATAACTTATTATTGTTGGGGTGTAATAAAAACTTTGCTTCAAATTGTTGATTTGCACAACGGTAAAACGGTACACATGATCAATATTATCACAATTCCACTGAAAATCAATATATGGAATTATCGCCCAACCCCGACAGAAAATCACACAAACGTGGGTAAAACGACACCAAACAACACAAAAGCAAAAGTGTTAGACTTTCAAATCTAGTAGTTGCTGAACTTAAAGTAGTAAAAGCCCACAGATTTTTTTCTCTCTAGCGTTTGAGGAGGATTACACATAAAAAGGGGAGCAGTGATCAGTTGGCGAGCCAAAAAAGAAAAACAGTTGACAAAAGCAAGAAGTCAAGAGATCTGCGGGCCTGTGATGGAGAAGTAGGAGGTGATCTGAAGACTTCAGGGACTGGGGGCAAGGGAGCATGAATTATCGTTTGGGGGTACAACACTGGTCCGACTAGGGGTCACAAGGGGGAGTGGCACTGTGAGCACATGAGAGTCTAAACGATGAGTGCGGATTTGAGAGGTGTGGTTGATTGATCAGTCATTGGTCAGTGATGCAACAGATGAAGGTGAGCTGATTGATTCTGATTGAGCAGAGTGTTAGTAAAGAGGTGAAGGAGTTGCACTTGGCACCTTGGTAGCTCTACTATTAAAAGCATGAGCATGGTTTTTGTGTTCTGTTACAAAATACATAAAGCGGAATGGATGAAAAGCATACCAAATTTGTTTAACAATTACAGTTAAAAACAAGAACTGGAATGTGATTGCCAGTTCAGCATTCTATAGGAGGTGCACACAGCTATATGTCGAAAAAGGACAGAGACACACAATACATGTGGAAAGCTGGAATGACCATGCCTTTACATATAACAGAGCGGTGTTAGAAACACACAGAAGCTGCAAGCGAGACATTATTGAGCTTAGGAATTGCATAGCAACTGTGAGAGCCATGGAAGCAATGACTAATGCAGAAGAGAAGGACAGAGCAATGACAGGGAAAGGTAAGATACCCTAACATTGTGGCGGCAGCAGCAGCAGCAACAAGTGGGTGGGGCTTAACATAAAGGGGCATTTCTACCTGCTTTACCACTGCTGCCATGTGGGAGGGGCCAGGGGAAGGGCTGTGGCTCTGACCCACCCAAGAGTCAGTTAATTGGCTGTCATGGACAGAGGGGGCCGGAGCAGTGACGCTGTTGCTGCTGACGATTACAGACGCTGGAACGCCAGCAGAGGGGGTGGACTCATTCTCTGTTTGGTGGTGCTGCTCCTGACAGGAGTATATTTACCATTTCAGGATGAGGGAAGGAAAGGAGGAGGGGGATTGGAGGGAAGGGGGAGTAAAATAGTAAACCAAAGAGGGTCAGACCAAGATAACACTCCGTGCATGTTATTTTTTTTAAGACAACGTTAAAACTGTACATAATTAAAGCACACATGCAAAGAGTGGAACACTGACCTGTTGCAGGAACATCTGCAGAGACTCCTGGCTCAGGATCATACTGGAGCCCTGGTTGGTGAACAGTAACCTCCCTGGACTATGCTGAGCATGATGGGGGACCAGCCCCACTGCTGTGACAGAGGACGAGGTGGGCACAGACATGGACGGAGAAGAGGAGGGTACTGTGGTAGCCGTGGACACAGATGCCGTTTGCATGGCGAGGATAGAGGATTGCGGTGCATGCTGCTGAGTGGGATGGGCAGCCTGGTCCGTGGCGCTACCCAGCACAGTAACACACTCTCCGGGCTGGCCCTGAGCCATGGTCGCTGCTCCTGTGCTGCTGGGGACTCCGCCTGGCTGAGGCTGCAGGGCTGGCTGAAGGCTGACTGCAGGGCTCAGCCCCTCCACCTGACTGAGCATGGTCAGGGAGTTCTGGATGGGCATGCCCTGTATGACTGTCTGGGCATGACCTGAGACAGTGTGGGTCTGGGTCTGGCTTTGACTCTGGGCCAACGAGACGGGCATCTGAAAGAGGGTGGGCGTGCCCATCTGGCCAGGCTGGAGCTGGATAGATCCAGAGAGGATGTGGGCAGCCCCGGGGTGGCCCTGTGAAGTCAACACCTGGCCCAGGTTGATGTTCTGGTTTGCAGTTAAAATCTGGTTTGCGATGAGCTGTCCACCAGGGCCCTGACTAGTTATGATGTGCCCCCCAGGGTGCTGGGTCAGGATCTGCCCACCTGCTTGTAGTTGTGGCAGGAGAAACTGGTGGTTCTGACCTTGCAGAACTGTCTGAGAGGGAATAACGATGCTGCCCTGTTGGTTTAACAAGTGTACACTAAGAGGCTTGCCCGATGGTTGTGCTGCTTGTTGCTTGAATAGGGTTTGTTGAAACTGAGGACCTTGTGTTGAGGCCTGAGTACTCAGGACAACGTTAGAACCTGGCTTTCCTGTCAGGAAGGCTACATTCTGAGCAGCGGAAACTGGAATTTGCTGCAGCCCTAGAGCCTTGTGGGCATCATTTTGCAGCGGTTGGGGTGCTGGCTGTGGCTGCTGCTGCTGTTGTTGCTGTTTGAAAAGTTTCGGTTGGATGGCTCCCCCCTGAGGGGGTTTAGGCTGAATGGGTGTTGGTGTGCGCTGGATGATCACGTTCTGCATGAGTTGGCCTTGGGTTTGCGTCTGGTGTCCAATTCCTGAACTTAGAGTGGTGCTGCCAAAGCCCACAAGCCCAGCAGGAGTCATTGTGCCGCCACTGCTGCTGTTTGTGCTGCTGACACAAACAGCCGGTCCATTTAAAGCTGGAGATCCCAAAGTGGCTTTGTTACCTTGGATCAGAAGTCCACCCCCTGAGCCTCCAAGCCCTGCCTGAGAACCAGCACCTGATACATCTGGCCCAGACTGGTGCAGCTGGTAACCACCCATGGCCTTAGCTAGGATTGGCTGCCCAGACTGATTGATAGTCATGACTGTAGGCTGACCCACAACCTGAATCTGTCCGATACCCAAATGTCCAGACTGACTCCCATTAGGAAGAGCTTGGAGACTTGAAATGGGCTGAAGTGTCACATTTCCCAGGCCCACAGGCTGCATAAATGGCTGAACACTAATGGCCTTGTTCATGACCTGGGGTTGGAGTTGAAGGCCCTGCTGAGCAAGCACTGACCCCAGCATGTCAGCTGCGGCATTGGGAGGAGTAGCAGTGGTGCTCGGGCCTGACCCAGGGAAAATTGCTGCTGCTCCCCCAACACCTATGCCTACACCAACAGCAGTGCCTCCAGCCCCAGAGAGGCTGGCATCAGGCAGTGTCTGTACCACCTGCGTAAGGCCTGGAATTCCAAAGGAGCCCAGGTCCAGCTCAGCCTCTGCCTCCTGTAAGCTTTGCTCTGTGATGTTTGCTTCAGCCAAGCTCTGCTGCAGGATGTCGCATGGCTCGTGATTTGTCCCAATGCCATTGCTCCCACCTTCACCACCTGGGGATCCTCCCAGGATGTCATCATCCTCCAGGAAGTCCAGGTCAACACTGACTCTGGGTAGGCCGGCCGGCTCATTGGCCGACAGCTGGACTGCAGGCTGGACCTCTGGAACATGGCCCTTAAAAAGGAAAGCAGGAAAGAAGTGAAACCAGGTGATGGATGAATTTGATGGCTAGATGTGCTGGTGTGACGTGTACCTGAGTCAACACAGAAATGCAGACATGAAACCCCCACAAAAACCTCTTGCAAATCAAAGCTTGTAGAGTGTAGATATGTTAGTGGAAAGGGAGGGTATTTGGAGATGCATGCTACACAGATGGATCGAAAACAGAAGGAGGTGGATTGGGGGATTTTACTCACCCCAGTGGTAGAGAAGAACGAGCTGGAGGGGTCACTCGAACCATCCAATAGGTCGTCAGTGTCCAACTACACACACACCCACCCAGGATAGGACAGACAGAAACCAAAGGCACCCAAACCAGCAGGCAAAAGCCACCAGGACAGAGAAACATACAGACCATCAAACAGAGGAGGAGGGCAAGGAAAGGACAGAAAACGGTCCAGAGAACCCAGATTGTAAAGAACCAGTGAAAAGATAAGCGACAGAAGGGCAAAATGAAAGGAACAACACAGAGTTGGGAAGCGTTAGTATCAGCAATTCTCAATTTGTGAATTAGCCTTATAAAAAGGGAAGGCAGGCTGAAACCATAAATGGTGTCATCAAAAAGCAAAGACAGCCATTAAGCCGAGGAAGCAGTAACAGAACGAATAAATGAAAAAGCAGCGAGGGAAGTGGGTTTCAGGGTGCATCACGTAATCCGAAAGTGACTTAAACACAAAGTCATGCGAGTCCCAACTACAGTGCACACAATTAAGACTCCTCATCACAATTACAAACCCATTTTATGAACCTATTAAATCACAAGCCGAACGTGTGCCTTTGTTCAGTTTTTTTCTCTCTCATACTCACATGGGTCTCAGATCCATGAAGAAAGTCATTGAGAGCTTCTGGGTCACTGCAGGAGAAAACAATGTGATTCACAACGGTAAGACAAGACGAAAGAGTTACGACTGTTGAATATAAAACTGATCTTGCACTGCATCACACAACAACTTACCAAATTACATCTAGAAGGCACCTGCCATCTTCATCATCCATGACAACTGTTAAGGATTAAAAAAAAGGTTTTAAAGTCCATTGACAATTTGTTTTCATTATCAATACTTCTTTAAAAAAAAAAAAAAAAACACAAAACATTACTTCCCCAAATGAATATTTCCAGCTATATGTTCACAGTTCTACTTCTATCATATTACAATTATATATTATACACTTTTTTTGTGTGCTATTCTAGCTAGCTCCATATTTAGTTATTTGGTTGTTTAGTGGGACAGTGAGGTGCTGATTTAGATTTTGAAAGGAGTTACTCACATCTGATGATGAAAAACTAAAAAAAACTGCAAAATGCTCCTCTGTCTCAGTGTGACAAGGTCACGTGGTTATACGTGATCAACAATCATTTTATAGTCGAGAATTAAAATGACATTTGTTGGCTTCTTCAAGCAAAGTTCTGCCCAATATCATTATATATCATCATCATTATTATTATTTTAGCATGGATGGTTCTCTTTCTGTTGTTACGTTGATGCTATAATGCTCTTGTACTAACTGTCAACTATTAAATTAATGGCCAACTATTTTGATAATCGATTAATTGGTTTGAGTCATGTTTTATGAAAAGAAAAGTTAAAAAAAATCTCTGATTGCAGCTTCTTAAATGTGAATATTTTCTAGTTTCTTCTCTCCTCTGTGACAGTAAACTGAATATCTTTGAGTTGGGGACAAAACGAGACATTTGACGACGTCATCTTGGGCTTTGGGAAACACTGATTGATATTTTTTTTTCCCACAATTTTCTGATATTTTATAGACCAAACAACTAATCGACAATGAAAATAATCATTAGTGATAGCCCTATGTACTAGAACTACAAAAAAAAACACCCAAACTACCACAGAAGACATTATGTTCGAAATAACTTTTAATTAAAGCTTCTTAACCCTCGGGTCAAATGTGACCCATTAAAAAAACAAAACAAACATTCTATATCGGAAATTTGGGTTTCTTTCAACCAAATTTTCAAAATAAAAGTAACGTGGATGGTCCCCTACAACGGGTGTTTAGTCAATTTTATATAATTTGAGAAAAACTGATTGATTAAAGAACGTTGAAAAGAGTGACAAAAATGTCACAAAAAATTCAAAAACGGCGCAGAACAAAACGACAAAGACGGGGAAAAGTGACAAAAAAAACTTGGACAAAAGCGACAAAAAAGTTGGGGGGCAACATCAGGCAATGTTGCCTTAGACATTCACACTTTCCTAAAATTGTAAAACAAAATGTAACAAGTAAATATATAGATCTAAATGTACGGAATTGTAATTTATTATTAAAATAATTACTTGTGCACCAGAAACTTGCCTTTTTTTTTTTTTTTCTTCTTTTTTTTTTAAATGACCAGGAATTATAATTTAGCAACAAATTGTTCAAAACTTAACGAGGAATTAAAATTCCAATATACAAACATAGAAAGACCGGCCCCATTGTCACTGATATACCGACCCAGCTGTTTGAGTCGGTATCGGATCGAAACATCCCTAGTTTATATTTTGTTAATTTGTAATCTTTCCCACTTTGTACCGAAACTGCTGTAGGCCTACAACAATATTTTTTTTTTAAATCCACAACTGTGTTTTTCACATTCAAAAGATGAGTAATAATGACTCAAAGCATTACATCACATAGGGCCTACTGCTATCACACATCTCTGGAGCTTGCAGTACGGCTTGTGAGAATTAAGCAAGGAAAGAGGCAACATATGCAACTACATGAACACGTATAATTAATATAACAGTAAGATATGGGTTCAGATTTAACACATAAGACCATCTTTATCATCAGTTGTATGTTAACATGTATTTCTTTGTATACATACACTCAATAAAAACAAGAAAACCTTCTAAACAAACCTGCTGTTATGAACTCAAGAGATCAAGCAGCAGTTATGTTTGCTACCACTGAGAAAACAGCGGCTGGCAATAGACAACAAACTGAAAACGCGCGGTTTTCACACAGCCTGAAAATAGAGTGCGGGCTCTCCCTTTATTAAACACCAAGTCTTAACAACTGTGCATTGCACTCCCAGCTAAACCAAAACAACATGCCCAAACACAAACATAACCGTGGTTATGAGGGGGCGCATCCCCAGTTGCCGCTCTAAAAAGGCAGTGGATTGTAGCCATTACTCGGTCAGAGCAGTCAGTGCGCAGGATATGAATGGATACTGCAAGCGGCTTGCTACATGCTAGCTAGTGTTTTCAAAGAGCGTTTGCATGCATATTTTGCCGATTCGTTACAATACACAGTATATAACAGCTACGCGACTGACTTAAGACTCTAATTTGATTAAACGTTTAATTTCAAAACCCTGTTTCACCTCTATTTCCAGCATTTTGATGCATCTGGGTTGCATTTCGTTAGCCTAGCTAGCTAGCCTGCTAAGCCAACCCAGCTATCAACAATATTCAGACGTACAGCTAGCTTGAGCCTTTGACATTCAAAACAAACCACCGAGTGACACAATTTTAACACTCGTATTGCACAGCGGCACCTCGATTCAACCGACACGTAACAGTACTGTTTGCTTAGAAGTGTAAACGCAATTGCGTAGCGAGCTATCTCTCTCCTTGCAAGCAAAATATGAGTAAATGTTGGAATAGTCTTGGATGAGGGGGTATGCTTGGGAATTCGGTTGAAAATGGCTATGTTTGCCGGGACGTGCAGCAACGTGGCGTTTCGGTTGCGATAGCTGTGCAGTTTGCGGCATCGCTGCAGTGCGCGAATATTGCAGCTTTGTTACAGTTATTTGGATTAATAGAGAAATCTCTACATTGTAACAAACTCACCCGAGACGATAGAGGTGCAGGCAGCGCGGGGTCTCCAGGACAGCCTCGCACGGGCTGCTGTACAGGACCCAACTACAGGCAGGAAACAGGAGACTTCCGTTTTGCCTGAGTGAAATCTTATACTTCTTCTTCCTTGGATTTTAACTGTAGCTTGTATCCTTAATGTTGCACTACTGACATCTTCTGGAGTTAGTAACTCGTACAGTGTCCAGTCATAATAAATCCATGGTCCAGTATGTCCGATTATCCTCATTATGAAGCTAACCAAACATCTTCTGACTTGTCCACTTTCACCACACTCCAGTAGGCCTATGTTTTTTCCTCTGCTCCTGTTATCCAAATAGTTTCATTTCTTCCAACATGTCCTGCAACCAACAATCTCATGCTATTATTAATGCCCAATATTTCTCTCTGAAATGTAGCGGAGTAGAAGTATAAAGTAGCATACAATTAAAAAAAAATACCTAAGTACTCAAGTACAGTACTTGAGTAAATACACTTAGTTACATTCCAGACTTTCTTAGAACGTTTTTCATTCTTTTGAATATTTGTCCTTTGAAGTTGGTCTGGTGTGTTTTTTTAGGATGGTATCTGAGATTAAAAAATACAAAACATCTGTGCTTGTGTAATGTGCTGGGTATCGTTCAAATTATTTTGATACCGATAGCCTACTGGTACGATATTTTTCCTGCATGACTCTACGACGTGAAATGTTAGTTAGCCAATCAGCAGAATTATTAGATCTTGGTAGAAGCATGCTGCATGCTTATTGGCTCACTGACACTGATGAGCTTGACTCCTTAGGTATTGACATTTGGTATTTAATGACAATATGTCAGATACTCGATATTATGGAAGAAATTTAGTCTGTGAAGTATTGGAATTTCGTACCCAGCCCTATAACTGCCAGGCCTTGTTTGGTTTCCCTAATCAATAGTAAAACGTCAAGACATTATCATCAAAGAGGACATTAAATATGTTTCTGAGAAGCTATGGGGACAAACTTGCACATACAGCACTTAGGATGAAAGGCTTGCTCAGTTTTTAAGTCTTTGCAATTAGACAAGGTTTGGGACATTGGAAATTTAGGGACTTTTCCTCATAATGGCTGTCAAGCTAATGAGTGTTTACAACCATAACAGACTGCACATAGCCTGCAGAAAGTCATCCTGATCCAAAGCTTAAACTGGAGTGTTGAATAACAGAGGCTGGCCAGATAAGTCAGTAAAGGGAGCTTTTTATAGACAGCATGACTTGTGTAAGATTTTGCATCTCCAACTGTTTAGCTTTGCTGATCAGCACCCAATGGAATCATATGTTCAGGAAAAGTCTCCTTTTCATGCTGGAGGGTGACTCACTGCATGTCATCTGGTAAAAGGCATCCATAATCTACCTAATACAATCACGATTTCTGGTCACTTTCAGAGCAGGAAAGTTTTTGGCCATCTGACAAAAAATACAACTAGATCATGTGTGGTCCTATGGCATCGATATATTGGGTATGTTGTGGCAAGACCTTAAATAATGTTGTAATAGGCCTACAACAAACATATTCCACTACACTGAAACATATCACATTTGTCATTTAAAAGAATCACAACACAATTATGAATCAATGTAACAAAATATCCTTAAAGGTCCTATGACATGCTGCTTTTTGGACGCTTTTATATAGACCTTAGTGGTCCCCTAATACTGTATCTGAAGTCTCTTTTATATAGACCTTAGTGGTCCCCTAATACTGTATCTGAAGTCTCTTTTATATAGACCTTAGTGGTCCCCTAATACTGTATCTGAGGTCTCTTTTATATAGACCTTAGTGGTCCCCTAATACTGTATCTGACGTCTCTTTCCCGAAATTCAGCCTTGGTGCAGAATTACAGCCACTAGAGCCAGTCCCACAATGAGCTTTCCTTAGTATGTGCCATTTCTGTGTCTGTAGCTTTAAATGCTATTGAGGAGGAGAGAGGCAAGGTGGAGGGTGGGGGTGTGGCCTTGACCAACTGCCACTTTGCTTAGGGGCTTTCCGACCGGAGGGATTTTTGCAGTTCTTAGAACTAAACGTTCCTAGAACACTTTTTTCGTTGTGTTCCAACAGGAAAAATTTGGGGATTTTTAAGTTCCTCTGGCCGCAGTAGCGTACTTTTTTAGCTCCTACTTTAGAGCAGGGTCTTTTCCCTTTTCCATTTTCCTAGGTGTACTTGATTGGTCGAACTTATAAGTCTCAGACAACTCACTGCCAACTCGGAACTTGCAGACAGAGCAACAACCAACAACAGGACATTTTTAACAATGAATATTCATCATTAAATTCACTTCTGACAACGTTTTAGGCGAGAAATTAACTGTTTAGATTTCGAATGTAGGCAGTCTTTGCGAAAATTTATGCCGAATTGACAATTTGCTTCAAAGTTTTCGGAGTTGAGAAGCTCCCTGAAGTGAGGCGACAGCCAGCAGGCGCCTGCCCCGGCCGCTAGCTCGTCGCTCGGCCAATCATGCTCAGAGACCCCGCTGTGAGCTGGAGGTCTCTCAGACCGCTCTCGTAAATAAGAGGCTTTTATTTCACCGTTGACGGTTCGTTTGTTTAAATATCACAACACATGTCCATCATAAGATTAACAGGAACCTGTGGTTAGCTGTCTTTTCAGAGTTAAACTCCACAAGCATGACCTGCGGCTCGCCGGCCATCACACACACACACACACACACACACACACACACACAGTCACACACACACACACACACACACACACACACACACACACGGCCACAGCGCAGCAGGCAGAGGCGGGGTCTGTTCCAAGTATAACAAATCCCCGTCTGTGTTGAGCAAACATTGAATGAATTACTACGAGAATGGACGGAATGCTGCTTTGTTGTTGTTGTATGTGGCGCTAAGGTCTAGTGGCGATGCTATAAAGACCTTTGCCGTGCTTGCATCACTCCCTTACCCCTCCTTACCAGTCCCTATGGCCACTTGGCCAGTGGGAATGCAAACGGGAAAAAAGATTTTGGGGGAGAGTAGTTCTTAGAACTGCTTTAGAAACTTTTCCTCTAAAAAGTACAAGTACTATCCGGTCGGAAAGCACCTCTTGTTTGCAAGCCATAATGTCTCTCTCTTTCTCATGGGTGGGCCAAATTCTCTGGGCGGGCAAAGCAGAGAAAGGGGAGGTAACCTTGCTCCTTATGACGTCATAAGGAGGAGATTCCAGATCGGCCTATCTGAGCTTTCATTTTCTCAAAGACAGAGCAGGATACCCAGGGCTCGGTTTACATCTATCGCCATTTCTAGCCACTGGGGGACCATAGGCAGGCTGGGGGGACTCATATCAATGTTAAAAAACCTCATAAAGTGAAATTTTCATGCCATGGGACCTTTAACCTGCAGGTGCTTTGCAGTCATCACACTTCTCATCAGCTGCAGTAGGCTACATTTTGTTCTCCCCTTTGACTTTGTTTGACTTCTTTACATATTTTGTGCATAAAACGTAACTGTTGTAAGATGATCTCCCTATATAGTATTATAGTGGATTATTGAGCAGGGCCGAGAAACAATAACCCAAAGTCCCATAGATTCAGCAGAGTTGATAAGCATCCTGAAAGGAAATAAATACAACGTAGTCTACTTCTACAACTGTCTTTACATAATTTACTTATAAAAAATAATAATCATTACACGATATATAAACTTAATAGGACAACTTAAATAATATTACAATTTAATTCACAACAGGAAGGTTGGGGTTGTCAGCCCTGTCACTGACTCAGCACCCCGCAGCCTTTCAAAGGGTAAGCAGGTACACAGTATATAGCCAATGGCAACTCAAAGTGCTTTACACTGAAAGACAAAATATGAAAGCATAACCATGAGAACAAAGCATAAACTACAAATATAAAAATACAGTAGCCATCAACACAATGTAGAAGAAACAAAAGTCATACTATACTTGCCTCTATATCCTTTTTTTCTTGTCCTTTCTCACAAAAATGTTGGACGAGTGTACATGGATGTATGCGTATTACAATACCTAGTATTACCATATTCAGCTTAATAGATGTCTTATTGTATATGGGAAATCTTAACAGCCATGTATCTTCTGTAATTAATACAGTACGTGTAATAGGAAAGCATCATATCCATATTTGTACTAAGTGGAAAAACAGAAAGCCTAATTCCATTGGGTTTATTAATAAAATAAACTACTTCTTACTGCAAAACTTGGAGGATCACATTTTGTTATAACTTTTAAGAAGTCATTGCCCAGGATGTGACCTGCTAAATATCTTTTAACAGGCTATGTGTATGTATTTTTCTTATATGCTTCATATAGTCCCCTGTAATTTTAGCTTATTTTTAAATTGTTTACTTACTGTTACGCTTTTATTTTAGATATGTTATATGTGATGATTACACTGGCAGCATTGCTTTTTATTGTCCCAGTCATGTTTTGTTCTTAAATAAAAAAAATAAAAAAAACACACACACAAAAAAGTCCATTCACCAAACATTTACGAAGAGCACCTGAATGCATCAGCTTCCGTGTCAAATGACAGGTCAGGGACACGTCAGGTGACAAACCAAAACCCGCTGCTGCTGCTGCTAGCACCTATTAGCAAGTTTGTTGACTTTCGCATTTTCTCGTTCTTCCCTCAACATAAGAGCAGTGACACGAAAATGGACAATAGCGGAAAAGATAAAGAAGCAACGGCTTTAGTGGCCGAGGCTGAAAAGAAAATGAAATCATCGCAGTCGTTTTTCGGAGCGATGTTTGGGTGAGTATGCCCGTTAGCTTCTGTTTAGCTCATTTTGTCAAAGCTAGAAGGCCAACTAAGCGGAAGATAGATAGCTAGCTGACCGGTTACCACCAGATATGAAGGCAGCAGGACCAAAACAAATGATCATCACTGTACCACTGGGCTTCTTTGTATCTAACGTTAACGTCAAGTTGTTGTGGTCAGTGTTATGCCAGTGTGGTCAACGCTGCAGTTTTATCTATCGTTATATGTGTAACGTTAACGTTATATAAACAGAGAATAACTTTATTATAACTGTTATTATATAAGTCTAACAAATAAAAAGTGGTATGCACCAGGGAACGAGGCTCAAATGCCAAGTGTTGCCATATCTTTATAACGCCAGGTGCTGATGAGGTTGTAATCGAAATTATTCGTGTAACATTTCAAGTAATTCGCACTTAATGTACACTGACTATTAGCTGGGGTGATGCTGCCATAGCGCCATCTACTGGGGGAAATCTTGCAAGGTCACTCAGTCTGTAGGTGCAAATCACATGTCTGCATCGCATTTGTTTACAATAGCAGAGAGGAACGGGTTTGGGAGTTGCATCAGATAGTAAGTTAAGCCCTCACCCAGCAACACAGCTGAGCATGGATGTAACAATCCAGAATCAGATGCAGTTATTACAGTGGGTTTCTGTTGAACTGTTTAAGAAGTACAGATAGAGGAGTAAAAGAAAAAGTCTTCAAGTTTAGTACGTAAACGGCAGACACCAGAATAATATATAATGTGTTTAAGGAATGATACCTAGTGTTGTCTGTATTAATATCAGAATTAGAATCGGGTTTATTGCCAAGTACTGTACGGTTGTTTTCACATAGGAGGAATTTGCTTTGGAGTTTTATTGCATAACATAAACATAGTAAGAGAAAAGGAAATTTAACAATAAATGAAAGTAATGAAAAAGTAAAGAGACATGAAAGAGAGAGAATTACAAAAATATATGAAATACTATAAAAACGTGTGTGTGTATATATACGAATTAAAATGAAGGAGCTGTGGCATTTTTAGAAGTAGTAATGTGCAGAAATGTGCAAAGTTGTCCATGGACTGTGCAAAGTTTCACAACATAGTAGAAATATAAGCAAGCAAGTAAGTAAAATGTATTTATAGAGCTCTTTTCACAGGTAAAAATTACAAAGTGCTTTACATGAAACATACAAGATGATGCATAATAAAAACAGTTAAAATCCCAAAGTAATACGGAACAAATAAGTGCAGACAGGTCAACTCAAGGCCTGTGTAAAAAGTTAGGTCTTTATCTGATTTTTTTTTAAAAGAGTCCACAGAAACAGCAGGTTGCAGGGAGGAGGCAGAGCGTTCCACAGTCTCAGTGCTGCGGACTCAAAAGATCCATCTCCACCGCTTAAACCGGGTGTGTGCCACACTCCATAGTTTTAACATATTAGACCTAGAGAGTGTGCTGTCAGCGTGTGGTGACAGTAGGTCGGCCACATACTGTACGCAATGCTCTGTGTGTTAGCGTGAGAATTCCTTTGGTACAGTCAGTATAGTAATATGTAATATATAGACTAGTGGAATAGATGTATTTAAAAGCATATCATGGCATATCAGCCATATGAGGATGAAACGCAGTAGGAGTTTGGGAGTGTCAGACTGTGGTGAAGCTTGAAGATGCAGGTGTCCATATATAATTGGGTCTGGGTCATTTTCCTGGGATTTAGATCATTATCATGGTATTGAAAGTAGTATTTTTTTCTGATATTAATATATTCAGCACGAAATGGCCACAAATTGAACGTAACATCACATATGTAGGGGCTGGGCAATATATCAACATCATATCGACATCGATATACGAGGCTAAATATCGTCATGGATTTTGGATATGGTGATATGGCACAAGACATTAAGTGATGTCATGTTCTTCATTATTTGCCTTTAACCACTTAGACATTATATCCACATTATCGGTGATTATTTA